>NW_015374014.1:542689-657571 GCF_001272555.1 Dufourea novaeangliae | reverse complement strand
AACCCCGACTGAACCAGCCGCAAGCGTTAATCATTCATCATCATTGGTATGTTAAGACTTCATTGTATATTTTATTTTATTCATTGTTAGAATATATCTTGTTGTTGTTATAAACGAGAGTGATTTCCAATCCCTCCCGTTCCATATCCTAATTCTGTATATCATCGGTAAGTTTAGACAGGGCGTGCTTTAGCACCTTAAAAGAGCCAGGACCCGAAAATATAAATAAAGTAACGACCGCAACGCGGGACGTAACAAGTATCTTGATAGAGTCGATTCGTGGCAGAAATCCATTTACGTCCCATTGAATAATGTCGAACATAATGTATCTGAGGTTGGTTAATGTGGTTAGAATGGGTTTATCGTAGGTTCAGTTGGGTGGCAATTTGCTTAGGTTCGTTATCCGATTCATAATCCGTAGAAGCAGGGGTAGATGTACTACCCATGGTGTATGGGTCATTTAGAAGTATTTCAGGTAGGTCTTTTTTTATTTTTTTGCAGATTCCATGGAGCCTATTCTTGATGCTGCGCTCTTTTAGTGTAGGGTAGATCTTTGTTATCATTTGGTGGAGGGCTTGTATATCTTGGGTGTAGTTTCGGGCCACTTCTAATACGTTCTCTACGCCAAACACGTTTTCAAGAAAACTTTGGAATTGTATGAAGTTTAGTGGGAAGTTGTTTGTTTCATTCTCGATGGTATTTTTTGCGCGTTCCAGCATTTCACCAATTTTCTCGATTGCAATGTCAAGTGATTTGGGACGTTTAGGCTTTTTGTATTGAGGTCCGTTGCTGCGAGGTTTTTCATTGGTGGGATTAGTTGGGAGACGATTTAATTGTAGGATAGTTTTGAGGTTGATTAGAGATTGCCTTGGTTTGTCAGCTTTCTCGGGGTTGTGGTTATGTTCAGAGTTACTATCTGATGTTGATAGAGGTCTTTTGTTGGTGGTTGGGGGAAGCTCTTCTGGCTGGTTAGTTGTTTTTTCGTTACTCGTGGAGGGCGGGCTGTATATTTCACTGGGATTACTTACAGTCGTTGAGGCAGATGTTTCCTTGTTTAGTGTTGCTTCATTGCATGTTTGGTTGGTGTTGGGGCACTGCTTAGCGACGTGTCCTTCATGTCCGCAGAGAAAACAATTCAACTTGTCTGAGTTCACAAAAATTCTATACTGGGTGTTGTCGTATGTGATTACGAATGAATTTGGAATTTTAGTTATATCTTCTGGGTTTATGTATATTGAGCGTCTGAAGCTTAGTATGTGTGTTAAATCAGGTTCTTGAATGCCAACTTTGATGGAGGAGAGTTTTGAAGTCATACGGATATTGTTTTGTCTGAAGATATTCTCAATATGGTCATGTGGAATTGAGGGGCAGACATTGGACAGTATTAGTCTCTGTGATGGAGTGATTAGAGGCCTTAGTTCAACTTTACGATTATTGATTGTTATATCTTTGTATTTTGATGTCAAGTGGGTGACTATTTGTTTAGATTCCAAGTAGGTACATATTCTGCCGTTTGAAATTCTTGAAATGTAGAGTATCTCTATGGGTTTAACTATTTTTGCAAGAGCAATCGCATAATCTTTAATGGATAATCCTTCAATTGATTCTAGTACTATTGCTTGTTCTTTACGGGGAAAGAGATTGTTTGTTGCTGCTGCCGCGTAGGATTGCATATTCGGTTGGTCTCCCTGAGTCCTCTGAGTCCGGATCCCTGTACTCAGAGATCCCGTTATTTTGCTCCCTATCGTTCATACGATATTGAGCACGTGGCTTCAGTGATTTACAGACACCAGCACTTGGTATTATGGCACTCGCGATTGTATACAAATACGTCCGCACCGCTCGACTGTCAACACGAGACTCTACAATGTACATTGTTTTCCTCGAGGTGCAGGGAAAAAATTGTGCGGACACGTGTAAGTTGACGCTGCTTGGCCCTGGCCGACCACCCTTGTAGAGGCCGGAGCGGAATTTTCGGTTATTTATGGCTCAAAATCTTCAGCCTCGTAGCAACCGTGAACTCACAACAGAATTGACAATCGACAATTTTATAACAACTCTGTGAAATTGTAGATCTCATGAAAATATTTCATACGTATTCTTCTTTAGAATTCCGTCAAATATCTCGGAAATTATTAGAAATATAAAAACCGTATAATTTGCAATATTGTGTTTGTTTTGACATTGAATGTAGCTATGTCATTGAATTCCAGAATAATGCTTTTCTTTAAACAATCTTTCGCCGACTCCTGACAGTACGCGGTGCAGGTAAATCCAAAAAAATACTACCGTATTCGTTGAACTCTTTTCCGTAAATCATTGACACTTTTGTAATAGTCTTATAACACTAACCGAACTTGCCGCGTGCCTACTCATGTACATGCCGACGTGAGCGCTACAGGTCGCAGATATGTGCGGAAGGAAACGATTCGACAGTTGGCGATAGATGGTAATTGAGAGAGAACGTATAGATAGCCATTGTACATTATTAACATATTAATAGTTTATTAAATGCATATTATTACATTTACGTGTCGAATCCTCCATTTCAACCACCTAAGATTGTAACACTTTGATATAGATTTCAATCTCATTGAAATAGTCTGGAGCGTTAGCGATACCATCAGTCGACTGTAATAGGGGAGCGCACGGTTCTTCTACCTGAACCGGGGCGCATCGCTGTCTTCAATAGGTTACTACTACGTTAATATGAACCGCATCACCCTACCGATAGGCTTATTTTACGGAAAAGAGTTTAACAAATACGGTTTTTATATTTCTAATAATTTCCGAGATATTTGCGGAATAATAAAAAAAATACGTATGCAATGTTTTCATGAGAACTACAATTTCACAGAGTTGTAATAAAATTGTCGATTGTCAATTCCGCTGTGAGTTCACGGTTGCTACGAGGGCGAAGATTTTGAGCCATAAATAACCGAAAATTCCGCTCCGGCCTCTACAAAGGTGGTTGGCCAGGGCCAAGCAGCGTCAACTGACACGTGTCCGTACAATTTTTTCCCTGCTCCTCGAGGAAAACAATGTACATTGTACTTTCCAACTCGAGTCAACGGGCACGTTGGTGGTCCTCTTTATTTCCGACATTCTCAAGCCGATGCACGTGATGTCTGTTTCCTATCTCGAAGCAGTAGGTACCCTGGCAATAAATTAACGAGCCACGCGCCTTGGTGAGACTGTGCGACGGTACTTTCCTTGCACTTCTGCAAAGCACGTATTATCCTAGAACCGTTGGTTTCTTTTTACCTAAATCTTGTCGTGGTGGGAGTGAACTCACAATCTAACGATGGGAAACTACTTGGGGGTAGAGGAAGTCCTTCCGGAAAAATTCTGTCAGTCGGTTAGCAATCGGGCGATATAGATGTTCAGTTCACGGGTGTATTACTCAATGTAATGGTGGTACGTACAGAGTAACGGAAATGCGGGTGTTGCTGTGCAAGTGTTTGGTTACGTAAAACATTGAAAAATTGAAAACAATCGGCCCTTTCCAGGGCCACAAATTTTCCTAACGTAGGAACAACACGCTGGATTAAAAATACATTAAGTGATTGTGTCGGGTGATCAGTGTTAGTGGTCGTGCAGTGAAGTAAGTACGTATTCGGTGGAATAACCAGGACGCACTTGACGTTACAACCCTTAACTTCGGCTGGTGAGGTATACCTGCGATCACCTGCGAACTGGGCGATACCCTGCCATAAACCGTTTCGGCCGTCAATAACCGGGATCGGTCAGTGACCTAGTGACACAGGTTTACAAACTGCAAGTGAATTTCGGAGAGGGTGAGTTCTACTCAATTTATAGCTGATTCTTATTTTCTTAATTAAACGCAAGCAATCGCTTATTTCCGGCGATAATTCTGCAAGTTTCTGTACCTACCTTTTTCTTCGGGCTTTTTGAAGAAACTTATTCATTATCGGTAACATTGTTGACCGTTATTAAACTACGAATTTTTATACCAATACCGAATTACGATCACTTCTCGTTCATTCTCTGTTACATTACCTTTTCGTTCACACGTTATTTGAAAAGAAAATTTACAAATTCGTAAAAAGGAATTTATAAAAAAGTATATGCGCATTCATCATTTTACGTTACACATAATTTGCCTACATTTACGTTTTATTCATTAATCTCTTTAAATAACAAACAGCAGATGATAAAAAGTATGATTTTATTTGTTACGTGTTTTTGATTTGCTATTATACGCAGTTTCCTGCGATACATGCTGACCTACTTGTTCGGAGCTTCGTAGTACGAGCGCAGCGCGTAGCCACCGCTAGCGCGGGTACTCGACTGGCAAACTCGCGCTCTGATTGGTCGCGGTTTTTCGTTAATATCTCTGTAACGAAGCCTCAGATTACATTGTTGCTAAGGAGAAAGTTGTTCCAGTTCACCCTCCGAGTGCTCCATTTCCGGGTCAGAGGACATTTTTGTTACACCCTGTATAAGTGGTTATACTTAATCGATCGGTGCATAGAATGTATACCCTTGTAATTGTGAAATGACCATTGAGGCAATAAAGTCTAACATTGAAGCAACACTTGTAAATTATCTTTTACTGCCTGACTTCGAATATTACCGTTCAAATACGACTAACGCTTGATTTATTAACGTCGTCTGAACTAATTTCTATGGATGCAACGTTGCCTCTGTCCACCCAGTAACCTACTCGTTATTATTTACTATTATTGCTAGTCTTTATCCACTCTTGTAATCCGATCATTAATCTCAATTTCATTTTCATTAAAAAATGTTTTTCTTTTACTTTATACTCATGCCTTTGTGCACGGACGAAAATCTAGACGGAATGGCTCAATGCTAAGACTCCGAGGACATAATAGGAACTAGACGTTTAAAATAATTACAGTGAAATTAATGTAAAAGTATTTAATATCTTTTCCTGAAAGAACTTCTTCAAAAGACTACTGTATGCTGCATTACCAGAATAGTTCAATTGTAATTTTATCTTTAACACATCGTGTTCCTATTGCCAGGTCAACGATGGCTCGTTGGTAACTGCAATCATCGAATTGTTTATACGATGATGAAACGAATATTTCCGAGATGTTGCTATGGCTCAGGATAGACCCGGTCCCCAGCTTCGACGATTTATACTTCGATACCTAATATTAACACTTAAAAGACGAACCATGTATATTTACGTTTTTGTTGCATGTAGTTTTACTGATCTATCTCAAAAACACACGGAACCAATGCAATATAGTATTTTAAAAGCATCATACTTTGATAACTACCTATGGTGTGATAATCATTGAGATTTTTACTTACAATTAGAGTTGACTCAATTCGAAACATAGCGCGCGATTTAGAGCAGCTATGACGGATCAACAGAATATATTTGATAGTTGTTTGATAATTTGCTTTAATAATAAAATAGGAATTTGTGACCTGTGAATCGTCTATTCTCAGCCTATTTATTTGTTGCTACATGTCTCAGATGTACCAAGTTTATAATGTTACTAGCATAGTACGACTACCTACATAGCAGTAGATCAAAGTCTACTTCACAACCGACATCGAAAAGATTGTCAAACTTCACCGACCATGAATAATATTGATTTAATAAAATCGACTGTTTTCCGGAAGCTCTGGTCGAAGACAGACGTCCTCGGAAGTTTGAGTCCAGAACAATCAAATTAGGAGAAGGGAGGGGGCATGATGGAGAAGCTAAGGAAAAATTCAAATAAAGTGAGAATTGTACCTCTTAATTGTACCTCTGATTGGTCGCGGTTTTTCGTTAATATCTCCTTAAGAAAACCTTGGATAATATTTTTGCTTAGGAAAAGCTTGTTCCAAATCTCTTCACGAGTGACCCATGTCAGGGACCTACAACACTTATGTTACACCCTGTATATGTATTATAAATTTCTTTTTCACACAAAATAAGATCAGCCTAGCCACGCAAACAGTTTCACAACATTCACAGCTACAAACAAAAGACCCGTGCTACCCCCGTCATTCATGTCGGCGACCCAATTATTATAACATAATAACTTCGTATTGGTATATTAGTCGCATGTCTAGCATCTTTCAGTTAGCGTTTAGGTACGATACCCCATCTTACCTCGCTACCCCGTCGTGACGCCGTTTCCCTAACTAGTTATGCATTATGTTGATTATTATTAATTTATTCAATTATTGTCGTTAATGTCAAATAAATGAATTATGATTACCGTAAATCGGGGTAACCTTGATTCAATCAGTCTAACTTTGTCCAAAGTCGGTAAATGATCATTTTCGAGTTTACAGCTTCACAAGTTGGTAATTTAAGTTGAATATTATGTAAAAAGGTATTTCACGTAAAAATACCTGCGAAAGAGCTGTAAAATCGACAATGATCATTTTAAACAATACCATTATCTGAGGCTGAGAAACTTTCCATTAATTCGCAAAGCAGATTGCCCTGCAGAGATTTTATTGTACGAATAGTATCCATGCAAAATATCGAACCAACTACGTGAATTCTAATCATTCCGATTTAACGTTGTTTCGGTTGCAATCGAATTATAGGGATTGCGGCACTGATGCTATACCCGTTGTACCATACTGTTCCGATCAGAATGCTTCTAGCCTGGAAGGATCGTGTGTGGTTCGTCCGTGATGGCCACTTGTAATCCACCTTATCGAATTCCTTCCTCCTATCGTTCGAGTCCCACAACTTGCTATCAAACAATCTTCCGGGACGGGATATCGCTGCGAATCCTTCGACGAAGATCGTATATATTGCAGGATATAAACTCGAACTATGATTCGTGCAACGTGGCACACAAGATTGAAAATGTTTTTTCGACACTGACGTCGATATACAGGATGCGAACAAAAAGGTGGGATACTTTTGCATGGTGGATTCTGCGTGTCAAACTGGAACGAAAATCACGAATGACGAAGTTGCGTTGGAGGCTACGTTTCCGAGTTATTAATTATTGAATATACGTGTAAATACGCGCCTGGTGCGGTGGGTTATACTACTTGAACAGTCGATTCTCAGCTAATACACGGGGTCGATCGATGAGCTAATTAAATTTTAATAAACGAAATATAGTGAAACAAATGAAACTAACTCATGAAACAGTTGAAGAGGGCGCCTCTGAAGTAGAATAACCTATCGTGTCAGACGTATGTCGCCTGTGTTTTCAACAATTAATACCTCGAGAACGAAACCTCGAATGCAATTTCATCATCCATGATTTTTGTCTTTGTTTGTCATATAGACTCCCCCCTGTGAAAGTGACCCACATTTTTATTAATACCCTATATATTTGTCCACTTGCAATTAGACTTAGACGCTGATCTCAGTTTTTTAGTAATGTATCTTCTTTTTATGTACACTTTATACGTTATCTTATTCAGTCTTCTGTTCTGTGTTTTACCGATAGTCTTTAAAACAATCGGTTCTGTAGTGTCTGTTTTATATAGATTTTATGAACTTATAAAATATCCAATCGTCTAAAGTTCAATGCAGTACAAATTTCAGAAAGGTTTATTTAGGTTTCTTTCCTATTTCGAAACTGTTAGAACCCTTAACAGGATAAATACATTTTTCGCTGCATCCAGTTTGGAGAAATTAAACCATAATATTTTACATTTGTATAAACATCCGCAGTCTAGTAATTATTTTATTAAACTTTTGACAATCTCATTAAAAATTTTCATTAAAATATTTAAATTGTATACTATAAAGCCATGAACTCCGCAATCGGAAACATTAACATAAATTCACTATGTATTAAGCATTACTCGTTGAATACTTTGTTCCACTTTTCATTATTAAAATAGGGGGTGTTTAAAGAAAGAGGGGCCAAGACTTTACATGGTTGTAATACTCACAGAATGTTCATTCTTGTCAATTCATGAGTGAAAATTCGAAATGTATTGAAATTAGTGAGTAGATATGTTGTCTAGTAAATTCTGAGCATATATTCATCGAAATTTCCAGAACTACTCGAATGAAATTAACAGCATAAGGTAATTATTATTGAGATGCACGGGTTTCACGTAGCGTTCCGTAGAACAATATCCTGCTAAATTAGCTTTTCGTTTGTAGAGTTCGATTAAATTAGCACACAACCCACAGCCAAGGTAAATAAACTACGGTCGCACTGTTCGCCACTCCTTTTGTCGCCATTACAAAGGATCGATGTGTTTACGTACATAGATCAGTAACGTCTGGTGAGTCTTTGTCCCTCTGTTAGCCGAATTTAAGTGTGTCATAGTTCTCTCTTTTCACTTCAAGTCGCAAGTTTCAGTATTCTTGGCGCATGCCGACAACAGTAAGGTAGACACCGTCTTCTCAGTACATTGCAGATTGTAATTTCTATTTTTCTATATCCTTAGTGCATTTAAATGATTGTAGATATACATTGCTATTTACAGCAGACTTCTTATACACTGAAATTTTATGTATTTATAGCACATACGAGTGTCGAAAACTCAGTATACTGAAACAATTAATAGATGTTAGGGATATTTTTATTTTATTTTACCTGTTTGATATTCTGTACCAATTAGATGAAAATAAATGTTTTACGGTGTAATTCATAGAAACTAGAAACAGAGAAATATTGATTTATTTTAATTAATGATACCAACTCGACTAACCATATATTAGGGTGTCCCGTAAGCCCTTCCCGGATTGGTTGTTTTGTGAACGTTTTCGTCTTTAAGGGGTCATGCTCAGTCAGGAGACCGAAAAAAGTGTTCTTTGAGAATTTTTTTCTCAAAAACTATAAGACCTTGTTCAAAAAATGTGTTCGTGTTTCAAAGATTGCAGTTTCTAGATTATAAGGTAATTGTTTTGCTTAAAAATATTTATGAGTAAATAAATGGTGAGCGATCTCCCTGATGTATCTTCACAAAAAGTGGTCTGCCGTGATCACTGTAACTTCGTAACGGTTCATTTGAAATTAAAAATTCAGTAAGATTTATCTAATGAAAGAACCAATCCTTGAACGTGGGGTTTTTCGAAATATTGATTAGGAACAAAATGGCGAACATTTTCCTGAAAAAGTGCAATTTTCACCTAAAAATCACTACGTTTTTGATCAATTAAAAGAAAAGTATGGAACGAAAAAAAATCCTTCGTTCAAGGACAAGTTTTTCTGATTTGAAATAAGGCGTAAAAGTTTTCATGTAAATCGACACAGTAGTTTTTGAGAAATATTGATCATCGATTTGAAAACTGTAGTTTCGAGAAAAACGCGTTTAAAGTTTCAAGTCAACTTTAGAATTATATAAAATGTTCATTTTTTAACGCCTGTAACTAATGTTTCGAAAATTTCTGACTGACCCCTTAAATCAAAGCACACGCAAGAAGTTTCCAGAATGTGCGAGTGTGTGCGCGAACCTTCTGCGTAATGGGTATAAATTGGTGCGGACGTAACAGGGAGATTAACCGAGAACGAAAATGGAGCAACGTCAACTGCGTGCTATTCTGTTATATGAGCACCGGCTTAACAGCTCTTCAACGGAGACAGCTAAGAAGATCAACGCTGCATTCGGGCTATGTACTAGTAGCGATCGGACGGTACGTTTTTGGTATAAATGCCTCGAAGAAGGTGATATAAGGTGTGAAAAGCAACCCCACCCTGGACGACCAACTACTTTCAACGAAAACGCTCTATGCAGCGAACTTGACCTGCAATTTAATGAAAAGAACAATGACCTTGAAATATCGGAAAATATGACCTTGAGAAAAAAATATTCTGTATAACAATAAATGCTCCACTGAAGAAAACATTTTTCCCACGCACAGTTTCTCGTATCATTAAAAACAACGGAGACATTTCAGGTAAAATTCTTAGGTGACTCACCCTTTACGTATGATTTACCTATTCGGTCTAGCTCGACAATACTCGCATACTTGCGGACCCAGCCACTTTTAAACCCCTTTAACGAGATTCCAACGACGCGGCATCTCGAAAAACTCAATTTTCCCTAGCGAAGAAATTTAATAATGAATGCATTCTCATATAACTGTGCGCCCAGTCCTGCAATGGCATGTCTTTCACGCGTTCGTTGCGCGTAGAAATAGAAAAAAAAAGAAAAATCCCTCAAAGTCACTCCGACGCGTTTACGGAGAAGGAAAATGAAATGGACTTATATGTAGGGTAATTTTCTATATGTATATGTGATATTGATTATTTTGTATTCACTGTGAACGTCGTGTCGTTTTGTGTTCATTGCCGCCGTGAAGAGTTGAGTTGTTTATAACAAGAGGTAGTTTGTTGCATCTGTGAGAGAGACTGAGAGAGAATAATTTAGTTATGAGTGTGAGAGAGAATAGAATGGATTATGTAAATGCCGATCATATTTCGAGTAGTGTTTTTCTAGCAATAGAGACGGACGGTATAGAAAACACGGACGGTATAACTTTGACGAACTATAATAATATATTTAATTATAGTGTTTCATATTGTATTTGTGAATTATAAAGTTAGAGTGTTTAATAAATGAATTATCCTGTTTCTGTATAATTCTACTATCTCTGATCCTACATATATTTACATAATAGCGTTACAATCTTTGCATTTCATACTTTTGTTCAGAAATTACGACTTTCTAAAGTCAACAACTCCCAATCTGTTGCTCTATGCACTTTCTTCTTCATCTGCTCTGTTTTACATCTATCCCAATACATTGACGGTGAATAATTATGTCTTCCTAATTTCTTAGAACTTAGGTATGCAATAATGTCTCATTAATGTTTTAGGTGTCGGAAGAACCATAAAGGCCACTTTTTGCCATCCTTCTTTACTTCGTAATCTTCGAAGTATATGTAGATGTGAATGATATCAATCCTGCTCGATATTAAAATTTTACAAACTTCGATTTTGTGTTCCGATTATATTTTGAATTAATTTTAATGTAACGTATGAAATCTAGTTTCCATAATGTCTCTGAACTACTATATGTATATTTTCCAGTTTACTAACACGTTGACTGCCACAGTGAAAAAAGTGGTTCGTAGCCAGACACACATCGTTTAATTTTTTAAGTGATAATTCGTCAAAAATATAGTTGTTTAGTTAATAGAGGTTGTTAATCTTGTTTTAAATTATACTGCGATATTAATTTTATGCAAAATTTTGTAACGATACCTAAAGAATCCAGGCTCTTTGCAATTTACGTATCACCCATATTTGAGTGGCATAGCAGTCAAAGTGTTATTAGTTCAGACATTTTGACCTAATATTTTGTACAATAAAGCTTTCAGCAAACAATCAGAAACGGACTTCAGAGAAAATAATTGTTGAACCTAGTTATAACGAGCTTTGATCTTCGAAGCTTTGTAAGACACAATTTCGATCGAAAAAAATTACTTGCTGAGGCAATATACTTATTTTATCGTTAATATAAACTGCTTGGTCACTGTGCGCTGTACTGCTGGTATATTTAATTTAAGATCAGTGCGTATAGAAAATTTAAAATATAAAATATAATTTTTTTATATTTCTGAAAATCAGTGTCTCCCATTCGAAAATTCTATAAGCCTCAATTATTGTTGAATATTTATTGTGGCTGCAACACGAATATTAGCTTTTCGGGGTATTCGATTACCTTTGTTCAGCGGCATAACGAATCCGCAGGCATTTGAAAACTGAAATATTGAATTCCAGCTCTTTGAAGGTGTCATTAATCATATTGCATGACATGAGCTTGGAAAGAAGTTGAAATTAACAACCATATCGACAGTTGTCCATAGAGAAATCTAACAAAAACGCATACTTATGAAATGATCTAATATATTTTCACTGACTACAACTATGGACGTGTTCAGTGAATTTCTAAGGTTGGTAACTGTCGATCAAAAGTTGCAAAACACTTGAATTAATGCTTTTCTTTATGATAAATAAGTTACTCCTAAATCAAGATAAAATCTTTTGCCATCTGGTATCCGGCACATTAAAAATAACTAACAATCACTTTATAATGTGACACATTACACGACGTGTATCGTTTCCAAAGCCAGATTCACACTAACGCTCAACGGTACGGTCAAATAACGATCAGTTACAATCTGGAATTTGATGTGTGATTCTCATTAGCAGTCGCGGTACGGTCAAATCACGTGAATTAGGCAGCTGTCAGTATCGCTCACACGTAATCCAATGTGAGCATTCACAATTCACAGTACGCGATTCCGTCAACAAGTCAAATCAAAATCGATTTGTCTTGACATTCTGCTAAGAACGGTTGTCACTGGAAACGAAGCATTGATGACGGACATTTAATAGAATTTGTGCAAAATTACAGTGAACTGTATGATTTCAGTCAGAAAAAGTATTGTGTCTCATCCCACAAAATGATATTGTGGATCGGAATAGGGAAGAAATTACTTAATTATTTTTGTTTTTATTATTTTCTTATTTATTAAGAATTATTTTTTTCATTGTATTAAATAGATTTGTTATGACACAATAGCAGGAAATAGTATTATGTATTATTTCACTACGTAATACGAAGAATTTATAAGACATTCATCGATTAATAAAATTAATTTAATAGAATTTGTGAAAACTCACAATGAACCGTCAGAAAAAGTACTGTGACTAATTCCACAAAATAAAATGAATTCACTATAATTTCTCACAAATTCTATTAAATGTTCATCATGCATGTTTCCTTTCCCGTGGCAACTGTTTTTCAGTAGACGATCAAGTCAAATCCTGTGAAGAGCGCTGCGATCTTGATCGCTGGCAAACCGACATCACGTTTAACAGATCTTCATTTGAGTTGACCAAACCCACAACCGACTCCAGTAGGTACTAACGCGGCTAGTACTAGAGTTAGCTGTGTCCAGCAGTGATAGGTATGTAAAATACGCATGGTATTGAAGATAGAAATGTGTTCTAAGAAGAGAACAATGGCCGTTTACGCCGGGCCTCACGGAATGGACGTCAACACGACTGATACCCCGGGCTAAGGCTGGCGTTGACCTGGCGGGGGTAGACAAAGGGAAATACTGCCGACAGAGAAAAGGTGGAAAACGACCACCGAAGGACACTCTGCCTGGAACCGTTGCCCAGAGCAATCGAAGTAAACCGTCCTGAAGAACAAAGATTTGTTCATTATAATTTGACATGCTACAGACTGTCAGAAGTGGGATATAATCATGTCTCCTTACAAATCATCTTATCGAAACAGAAAAGAACGACGTTCGCGAAGTCGAAGTCGTCGCCAGCGGGATCACAAAAGGAAAAGGACTCGATCCAGGCACGAATCGAGGAAGCACGTTCACGAAAACTTGAACAAAAGGCAGCAAGAGAGACGAACATCGAGCCCTCCAGGCATCAGTCGCAGAAATTCTGAGCACAGCAGTCTAAAGTGCCGTGAGTCAGATTTTGCCAAATTGGCCGAAGTATTGTCAGGTATTGTAAAAACAGGGTAGAGGCGGTCGCATTACGTTAATGAACAAATATTACCGGAATTTGACCCGGAGTTCAAGAATGTATCTGCTAGTGAGTGGATACGAAAGGTAAATACGTGCGGAGAAATGTATGATTGGGATGACAAAACCAAATTATATCTCGCGATATTAAAATTGAAAGGAAATGCTAAACTTTGGCATGACGGATTGCAAAATTCGTTGTTAACTTGGGCGGTCTTTTCTGTAACGATAATTAGACAATTCCTAGCCGAAGAAAGTATCAGGAAATCGATGGAAGAAGCGGTAAATTACAAGAGCTCGCCCGGGCAAGATCATCGGACATACCGTTTTGTTAAGTTGGGGAAGATTAATAAATTAAACTTAGAACTTTCTAACCGACACATCTTCCCGAGTTCAAACAAAACGAGAGATGTAACAGATTTAAACAAAATGACGGCTACCAAATGTCCATTGTCGGAGTATACTGAGCCTGACAAAGCAAAAGCCGGAACGAGTAAGGGGTGTTATAAGTGTTGAGACGAGCTTATGTTAAGGCCATCGTAATTTAATTTATGTTACGGTAAATTAAGAAATGTTATTTTGAGAGTCGACTGGTGCCTTTTTCTTAAATTTATTGTTTAGGACTCAAGTACGGCAGGAGACTTCCTGGGAAAGTTGAGTAGCGTAAACCTAGCCACGCATTGCGTAAGGCCCGGAGTTCGATATTTGGGAACAAGGGTCTTCTGTGTAGCCATCCTGGCGCTACCCTTATTATTCCTCTGACTCCACGTTGTCTGGCGCATCCCCTCGTTTGGGTTTGTAGACGTTGCGTGGGCTGGGAAAGCGCCCTAGCATTTGCGTTGGTAGGGCCCAATGCCCCACTTCTTAGTTTTCATCGGGTGGTGCGAATTTTCCTGCGTCGTGAACGGGAGATTCACGTCAACCACCAGACGTATAAGATCGATAAGATTCTCTCGAACATTTTATAGTTAACACACTCACTTTATAATAAAGTTTATTTACCAGTTGCGCGGTGTGAATTCATTCTTGTTTCCTTTGGGCAACTTCATCTTACAATTGAAGTGCGAGTGACATTTCGCTGAATATTGTCGACAACACTCACCCAATAAGTGTGGGAAAAGGGGATGCATAAGGCGTTCTGTCTCGAGTGTCAAGAGACCGACCTGCCGCGAAATCAGATGAAAGATAAAAATAAAAGGAAATGCGCAAATTGCGGTATCTTAGAGCAGTCAGAAGAGTCGTGCTATAAGAAGCTGAGTAGAGACAGAAAGGGAAGGGCCGAATGACTAACCGCCAGGGAGGGGCCGTCTTTTTCAGTTCTGGAGGTAGAAGGGATGAAAATAAATAAGTCACTCAAAATATGTCTAATCAACGGTGAAGAGAAATATTGCACGGTAGATTTAGGCAGTGGCTATTCTATCATCAGAGAAAGTGAAGCTCTGGCATTGAATTTAAGGGTTCACAGGAACTGACGAGATATTGCCCGGATTTAATAATGCACTGACCAACCCAATTGCGTGTTCGCTTATTTCTATAATCCTCGATGATATCGAGTTCAAAATAAAGATCTTCATTGTGCCAGATGATCAATTGTCGAGATCGGTATTAATAGGAAGTGACGTATTCAAACCGAGAGTCCGGGCTATAGTAGACATATCGGAAATAAGGTTTATCAAAGTAGACGATGGACACCTACCGGCAGAGTCTAATAAAATTATTAGCGTAGAGAAAATAAACCTCTGTAAACCCATTGAAGAGAAGAATGTACATTGTGAGGATTTAAGTGAGGGAGTCAGGAGACAATTAGTAAACCTATTAAATCGTTTCCGACGAAATGTAGCATTTAAACTCGAAGAACTAGGGCAATCAAAAGTTGGGGAAATGAAAATCGAATTACTCAGCAATGATCCAGTATATCATAGACCTTATCGCATGTCGAGGAAAGAACGCGAAAAATTAAGCGAATTAATAACGACACTTCAGGCTAGCGGGATTATTCGCGAAAGTACCTCACCATACGCAAACCCAGCCTTCTTAGTTAAAAAAAAAAGACGGGGAGGAACGTATGGTTGTCGATTTCCGAAAATTAAATAAGATGACGAAACTTATGAAATATCCCCTCCCGTTAATAGATCACCAAATTGACAAATTAGGAGGCAACGAGTTTTTCATTTCATTAGACCTAAAATCAGGGTTTTACCAAATTCCAATGCATACCGATTCAATAAAGAAGACAGCCTTTGTTACCCCCGATGGTCAATAGGAATTTTTGAGAATGGCAATGGGATTAGCTAACTTAACACCGGCTGCTTTTCAAAAGGCTATGAAGGAAGCACTAAGGGGTACAAATGCAAAGGTGTATATTGATGATGTACTGTTAGGTGTTAGGGATGTGAAGGAAGGATTTAAAGAATTAGAGTTAATTCTACAAGCCTTTGAACGATACAACTTGACGTTAAACCTAAAAAAATGTCGATTTTTCCAAAGAAAAATAGATTATTTAGGCAGAGAGATCTCTAGGGAGGGAGTTTGCCCGGGGATGCACAAGATCCGTGCCCTCATGGAGATTCCCGGCCCGAGAAGTGTCAAACAGGTGCGTCAATTCTTGGGACTCGCGGGATACTTCCGGAAATTTATTTATAATTGTGCACGAAAGGTAGCGCCGTTAACAAACCTATTGTGGACTAACGTTCCGTGACATTGGAGGTCGGAAGAGGCTAACGCTGTTCGGGAGATAAAAGAAACACTGTCTACTCGACCAGTCTTGGCCATCTTCGACCCCTCCTTGGAAACGGAGGTGCATACGGACGCCAGCGCTATCGGAATAGGTGGAATATTGATGCAAAAATATGAAAACAAAAAGAGGGTAGTTGCATATTATAGTCGTGAAACTAGGCCGGAAGAACAAAAATATCATTCATATGATCTAGAGACCTTGGCAGTATTTGTTGCCCTTAAGGTATTCTGGGTGTATTTATTAGGAAGTAAATTTACCGTTGTAACGGACTGTAGCGCTATTCGTGCGACTGCAAATAAGAAAGATATTCAGCCTCGGGTCGCTCGTTCGTGGATTTATTTCCAGGATTACAATTGATATTGTGTATCGTCCGGGAGCCTAAGTGGCTCACGTTGACTATTTAAGTAGGAACCCGGTAGAATGTCTATCCGTTGGCATAACGGCTGCAGAGTGGATGAAGGTGGCGCAAATGCAAGATCACGATATTAAAGTGATACTGGAAATATTAGCGACCGCCGATAATCGGCCGGAAGTAAAGCAGTATTTCAACAGGTGGGTAGTACCTCGCGCGTATCGCTGGAACATCGTCAAGATGTGCCATGACGATCAGGAACATTTTGCTTTGGAAAAGGCCCTCGGAGAAAATTCGTGGAAATTATTGGTTTAAGGGAATGAGACGATTTGTGTCGAAATACGTCAGAGCCTGCTTAAATTGCCTTTATTACAAATCAGCGTCTGGTCGGAAACCAGGTTTCCTTCATCCAATCGATAAAGTCACAATCCCTTTTCATACAGTGCACCTTGATCACATTGGTCCGTTTATACGCATTAGAGAAAAAAAAACACAAATACTGACCATCATTGATGGGTTCACCAAGTTTTGTGTTCTTGAGCCGGTGCATAGTACTAAGGCAAAATACGTCATAAAGATCCCCGATCAATTATTCGCACTTTTTGGAGTCCCTACGAGAATAATAACAGACCGAGGAAGTGCATTCACTTCCCATACATTTCAAGCCTTCTGTCGCGAATATGGAATTAAGCACATCCTGAATGCCGTGGCAACACCAAGAGCTAACGGACAATGCGAGAGGTTAAACCGCACTGTATTTAAATTCACTGGCGACAACTTGCGCTGGAGGGCCGGAGGACCTCTGGGACAAACACGTAAAAAGGGTGCAGAGTGCAATAAACTGCACTATCAATAGAACAACTAAACGAAGTCCATCCCAACTTCTTTTGGGGTATAAACCTAAAGGAGTGTTGGATGCAGTCTGTCTGGGGAAGTGCAGGCAACTCTCGATCAACTGGATCTCCAGGAACTAAGGAAAGAAGCTAAACGAGCCACAGACCTGGAGCAAGTGGAGCAAAAGAGAAGATTGATGCTCGCCGATTTAAACCACCGCAGCACCAGGTAGGAGATATGGTAATGATAGCAACTAATCCGGCAGCAATTGGAGAGAGCAGGAAATTAGCGGCAAAGGCGAAGGGGCCGTTTAAGGTGACGGCAGTATTGCCGAATGATCGTTACGAAGTCCAGGATTTAATACGAAATGGGATAGTCTACGAAAATGGGTCACCTTTGACGCCATGGAATAGACTTGTAAGTTGGGTCATACGTGACAATGTCTAGTATGACCAACGGGGCCAAGTATAGGAGACTCGGATATGATTCTTGGTCGGGATCATATGGACACTGAGCTCCTGGGCGGAGGCTAGGACCAAAGGCAGTCGGAATCAGGATAGTCTTGGACTGAGTGGTCACTGGTCTCGCTCTCAGTTAGCTATGGTCTGTTTTTCGAAAGATGATGCCTGGGAGGTAGGCCCGTGTTTTCACGGTGTTGCCGCGATCGCGAGACACCTACGGTACTTCTGTCTCTCTCACTCTTCGCGTTTTAGCCAATGACGTGCGACCGTCGACGTAAGTACTCGCCTACGGTCGTCTGTCTCCATCACACGTATTACAAACCTCTCGAGAAGGACCTACCTACAATCTCAAGGAGTGGGGACTGCGTTCGGCACGTGGCCGTCAATCATCCATTGTCTGGAAATGGCGGAGAATGTTGACGAGACGCAAAACATTTTCACACGTCAAAAGTTAAAATACATGAATAAGAAAAAGTTTATTTCTTTTGAAAGAATGTATTGTACCCAAATATTGAGCAACATATTAAAAGGGGATTAAATTAATACGTAGGTTATTAAACGCTACACGTGGAAATTGCAGGGTAAAGAAGGAAGTTGGTTTACCGAGCGTCTGAGCGAGAGGCTCTCGTGCCGAAGTGCTGGAGGTTGGAGAGAGACACACACAGTGGCAATGAGACCGTCACAACGTCGCACGAAATACGTAGCTCGCGTTGGATCCCCGTCAGGCCATGCGCCGAGGCAGGCCAACCTCCCAGGCATCATCTTTCGAAAAACAGACCATAGGACCCCTGGCAAGGCTAGGGACCAGATTATGTTCCTTATGTTTCCGACATCAAAACTAATACTATGCAGGAAATCCACTGGGATACAATTGGTGCATTTACGGACCTGATCACTCCGTTTAAAGGGCAACACTTGGATCACAGTATTATCCACTCGCACATCTTGTTTATACAAAAAAAAGAGATTTTCTGTCGCAGATTTTGGAGTTAAGATCGAGGACGAAATCGAAAATACGTCGATTACCTGTGTAAATAGAAAACGATGACGCGATTTAATTGCACCAGTTCAATTCTCTGTCGGTAATTGTAAATCACATGAGTTTAAAGTACGAAACCTCTTTCTTCTTTGTCGACTACACGATAATTCGATTTATTATACATCCTAATTTCGGGGCGAATTATTGGCCGATCCATGCAATATATTTCAACCGTAATAGAAACCCAAGTAGTCTTGATAATTGTCATGAAAATAATTAAGTTGGCTAATTTTTTAATCACTACAGATTATATAATATTAGGTTGTTTTATAGTATATGTAGTTTTTGAACTGCATAGTTTAAACTGCTATTGCTTATCTTGAGAAAGAAATTTGTAACTGAAGTAAAATTCATTTGAATCGACACACTTTTTCATTAAGTTAATAGCTTCGAATTTAAAATTTAATAATTTAATTAAATGTAATGTGATTTTAATTGATTGAATGTTTCACTGTTTGTAG
Organism: Dufourea novaeangliae; assembly: GCF_001272555.1. NCBI lineage: Eukaryota > Metazoa > Arthropoda > Insecta > Hymenoptera > Halictidae > Dufourea > Dufourea novaeangliae. The sequence goes on along the minus strand of NW_015374014.1, from coordinate 638,261 downwards.
CTTTTGAAGAGTAGTTATCAATCATTAAAGTTACGATGCATTGTGCAGTTTTCAAATATACTTTATTTTATTTCATATGACGATATTCATAATTGATTTTCTTTGAGCGAATAAATATCATAAAGAATACACTCAGCCCTACGAAAGACGATCAAGTAATTGCATGAAATTCAAAACTTGTGGGTTAACGAAATCTTTATCGACGTATCCTTTTCATAGCTTACATCACGATCCGTCGATTTTAATTTGCATGAGAAGCAAGTTTGTAAATCGTCTCGAATTGGAAATGTTTTTTGCAGTGTAAACATGAATCCACGGATAGAAGTTTAATGCAATGTCATCATTCTTGAATTTATATATTTCATATGAAATTTATTATAGTTATTTTCTTAAAAGTACCTTATCTAATCTTTAATCGTATGGGGATACGTAAGAATTCGAAATAGAATTTTTATTATTCAATTGTAAGTTTTGTAAAGCAATATGGTTACTAACTTTTCATTGTTATACTACATATTCCATTATCTATAACATAAAAGAAATTATTCTTTCGACCTCTATATCGAAGAGAGAATATATTATCCTTGTGCAACCTTAATTTGTAAGGAATGGTAAAAAAAAGTACAATTATTTTTGCAGATGCGTTGTTATGTAGGTACAAATATTCCTGATTAAATTCTGATTTATGGAAGAAGTATAAGAACCATTTTAATTTTTATTAGTACGTACCTAGAGGAAATAATTTTATACAGTTTCTTATTAATGGTAAATTCAGTTCAATTGTTCCTTCTTAATCGATAAATAATACTCATACAAAGTTTATTCTATCTAGTTTCTATACATACAGTAATTTCATTTTTTATTTGTTTCGATGTTGCATTGTTAGTCCACAATTGATTATACTTATTGATGACATTGAAATCTTTATGTTTACAGTCTATAAAGTAATATAGACAGAGATAATGACGGAAATTTTATCAAATGTAATTTTATCCAATAATACCTGGAGTAGCGCACGCGATTCTTCGAAAAGGTGGAAGATTCTCGGCGATGTAACCGTCGCGGTGCAAATATTAATAAAGCCCAACTCTAACCGTTTTCCGGACTTGGGTGGATTTAGGATGTCAAACGAGAGTAAGGGAATAATCTTGATTGTTGTGCACAGTGAGAGTTTAATAACAAAAGTAAGAAATACAACAGAACGTTTGATTAAGCAAACTACCGACTAAAAAACTTGCTTTTGCACAAAATGTTATAATACGCGCCCGTGGATATAAGTAAGGATATGTAGTAACCCACTTTTTTTCAAATTTATAACATTTGTATTGTTTTCCCACGGAAAACTGTAAGCATTTTATTTTACTATCTCGGCGATTTGTAGTTTTATCACCTATCGTAACAGGTAGAAAGGTATATGTACATTTTACACTACCGAAATTTTATTAATTCGGTAATTCATGGAAATCGAAGAACGTCAATATATACAGACATTTTAATAAAACTATTAACATCCTATTAGTATGATAAAGTAAAACGTGATGGGAACAAATGACAGGAAAATTGCTCTTTGCTGGAAAGGATCACAAACGTAAGGAATAAATGTGACGACGTCTGAAATATCATATTTTATTTCGTGTTATTAATGCATAACAACATTACTGAATATTTAAGTACATGTGGGTATGCACGTTATTTGAGAAACAAATATATAATTTTGTAGGTTACAAATAACAATCAAAAATAACATAATTTTGGTGAATACAGTTTAATCAATTAAGCCTAGTTTTAATCCATTTCCTTAGGAAAAATGTCTGCTCTTTCGCGTGATGCAAAAGACTTTGTCCTACAGCTTGAGCTTTCCGATTTAATTAAAAAATATCCGTGAAAATTGATGCGTTTCGGGTGTTATTTTCATTTTGATCGTTGTCTAAACATATTTAAGATTGTTTAATGAAATAGTAACTTACATCGTTTCGTTCAGGGGAGTTCATAGAATAATTTGGGGTCGATAGAAATCGAATAACTATTACTGTTTAAGCACAAAACATCTTCAAAGTCGAAAATTTTCATTTATTTCAAAATCAAATTTCTCAAAAACTGGAACCAGGGACCTACCAGAAACGCCTATTGAACATGAGTGGCTTTAAGAAAAGTTAAAATTTGTAGAACACGGTATCTTTCTTAAAATGTCTGTACAAATTGACGTTCTTCGATTCCCATGAATTACCGAATTAATCAAATTTAGGTAATGTAAAATGTACATATACCTTTCTACCTGTTACGATACGTGATAAAACTACCAATTGCAGAGATAGTCGATACAAATGCTGTAAATTTGAAAAAAAGTAGGTGACTATGACCGCGATTCCCCGTACATTTTGACGTAGAATGGCTCGTATCCGTGTATTTCAATACCCATGTACCCGTGTATTTCACTACCCGTATACCCGTGTACCCATGTATTTCAGTAACCGTGTATCCATGTATTAAAAACTACACGGACTGAAACACGGGTACAGTGATTACACGTCTACACGTGTATTTAGATACACGTGAAACCGAGATCTCTAAAAACTACATAGCCAGATTACGGCAGAATGTAAATTAACTTTTCCTCCGAACAAATATGAGTACGATCTCTTACGTGTTTTTAATTGAACGGTTCTACATAATTGAAGTGTCGATCAGTTATATTCGCAACGGCAGTTTTCAAACCAATCGGCGCTCCCGTCAACGAAACATGGCGCCTTCTCCTTTCTTCGTACAGGCTATCCTGCCTGCATGAATGGTAACTCGTACAGGAATCAGTCTCTAGTGTCTGTACCGTTAAAAATCAGGGAAGAACAACAAGGCTTTGATGCTTGCTCCTCGTCGCCCGTGTACGAGGATTAGTAATCAAATAACGACTGTGAAAGGTACACACTGGGTGTATGACCGAAATCGATACCAATTAATATCCGAGTTTCTAACATATGTATAATCTATAACTGTTCCCATGCAATTACCACTTACATTAATTTGGATAAAACTTTTTGATAAACAAATATTAAGAAAATAGCAATCAAGTGCATATTGCAATGAACATTTATTTATACTAATATTCAAGATTTAAGAACATAATAGAATGTAAAAGCCTACAAAACTTAATAGAAGAATTAAAAAATTAAATAGTGTGACGTGATTAAATTATGTTTTCAGAACGCTATAATTACTTGAAATTTTAACTACAAAACCACACAAACTTTTTCCAATTAATAATAATTATAACATTATTGTTTATTATTTGCATAATATATTAAAATATAAAAAAATTACATTACGAAATATCTAAATAAAATCTTTTTCTTCCTTAATAAATCAAGTCGAGGTTCCAAACTTTACTCCATACATTACGTCTTTAACACCCTCCGATCTCTGTATGCAATAAAAATTAATTTCTTGAGTAGGTAATACTCTTTAGTAACTTTTCTTTTCGTGATAGCTTCAGTAAACTGACTTTGAAATTTTCTTTTCTTTTTCAGAATTTATAATAAATAAATGTAATACACAAGAACTGCGGTTCATCCAGAGCATTGTAGAAGATTTAAAACAACAACACTTAGATTGATTAGTTCTCTAGTGTCCTAAACACAACCGAGTGCAAACGTGACCAAATAAAACTTCTAATGCACTCCACGTTGACTGCAAACAGTTCTAGAATCTCATTTCCTTGATGGCATGATGCAGCAGCTTAAACAGTAAAGTGATATCACTTTGCGGTGTAGATGTATATGTTTCTTTTTTCTGTAGAGTACATTAAATAGCTACAATCTGACGTGACAGTGACGCTAGACGTTATTTACGGTCTAATAGGTTCTCCTTGATCAAAAAATGTAAATTTTCTAATCAAGATAAAACGAATGTTAATAAACGTTGAAATTGTTTTTGGGTGTATGATAATATTGTCTCACTACGTGATATAAACACAATTCCAAGTGTGAGGTATTAATTCAGTCCGATAATATCATATTTCGAGCTCAATTAATGGAATTGTGGGCCTAATTTGTAATCCGCAGACATACATACATATAGCGCGAATCGATAGCTCTTCCGTTTACTTTCCACTGCACAGACCAGATGTTTTACGCCTTTGTCGTTTGATCAGTCAATTAGAGTAATTATTTCGAGGCTTTGTGTCCTCAAGAAGAGATGCTCTACACTTTGAATTACGCTTATACATACTTAACCGACGCTGATTATCTCGACGATATTCTCATCAATTATAATCCTGAATAATTTCCAGACACGTCGCTCATGGCAAGTGCAGCTTTCAACAACAGACACGGAAATATAGAACGCAATATTTTTCGTGATCCATTTCTGTGACGTCACCGTCACCAAACCCGCGCAAGTTTAGGCAAATTTAAAATTTCTACTAATATGTCTAAAAATCGAAATAGGACAGTAATTTAATTTTATATAAGTTTACGTAGACTTACCTCTTATAGGGGGTGTAACAAAAAAAATGGAGGAATTTGGGGAACGTATTCTACTCACTTTAAGGATAGAAGAATTTTATATATAATTATTGAATATTATTTTGTAACTACTCATGCAAGGTCGAATGTGTTTAAAATTTTTCAAGACATTTCGAATTTCGAGACACAAGCATTTAACACAGTTTCAGCGAATTTTCAGCGTAAATGGAGGAGTATACCAAATCAGAATTTTTACACGTCTCAATAACAAGAAATTCACTGAAGTAAATTTCATCGCGAATAATATGTATTTCGAACAGAAAAAATTTCTCAGCCTGTATTTAGGACCTTCTTTTTTCTTGAAATAAGTGGAGCACGCTTTTAAAGGTTGTCTAACTATTTCTATTACATCCTACATATATGAAATGGTATCGAAAAAGAAACATTCAGAAAAGTTAATATACAATATATTAACATATGTATGTATATTCCTTTTTTGGATCGAAAATTTGAAAAGAGAAAATACAATGCCATTAATGAACTAAACCGATTTAGGTAACACGTTACTAGAAATAGTTTTAAAAATGTTAGAAAAATTAATAGGAAACTTATACCTAAAACAATTCAGTACCGTTTAAGCGAAAGTTTTGTACAGGTATAATATAAAAATAAATGTACATATTTTAGTGTCGTAAAGCAATTCATCGATTAAGTTAAATATAATGCAATTTATTTGAACAGTAATACAATATTAACAATTATGTATTGTTAAATGCTTTTCAGTGAAATATAAAGTACCGTACATAAAGAGTTAAATATTTAAGTCAAACAGAGGGTAGTTCGCTGTATTTTAATTCTTTTGCTTGGTGTAAACCAAATTGGTGTTTAGTACTACAAATTAATAATTAACTGTATTATACATTTAAATATCTTTAAGATCACTTGAATAATACTTTTCACATGCCAATGAACAAACATGGTAAATTATTGAATTAAGTTACTAATTTATTTCCTGTTTTGATTGCAGTTGCATCTCCGCCGGATCGCAGGGTTACGAAAGATGATATCACAGTGTCCTCACCCGGTGCATCTCCGAACGTTAATGCAACTACGAGCTGCACTGGTACAGCATCTCCTCGATCGCACAATCCCACCTCGCCTGGTCGAAATGGCCAGCTACCAAGTAAGCATTATAATTAATGTAAACATTACAGCCACCAATAATTGTGATTAAATGACGAATAATAAAATTTAATTAAATTCACGGTTTATGAGTTTCTCTAAATGGAACTTAAGGGGACAGACTCCGTGGTCCGTGAGCTGTATCCGTACGCTCACACAACAACGGGAACCATGTATGTATACGCGATGCACGAGAGAGACAATCGATTTCGTAATTCCAACTTCTGTCTCAATAATTGCACAAATGAACTTTTCACGGATATAGAACTTATGGGTAGACTTCACTACAGGGTGGTCTGATCCGTATAAACACCAATAAACACCATACGTTAAAAGAATTAGAATTTTAGGAAGTGTGCGATTGTGACAGACGCCGATGAAAACACACAAGATGGCTGCTCAAGTCACATTTTGTCTAATATCTCACGATTTAATGGTTTTCTCGTCAAAAGCAGACCAGACCACCCGGCACACCACCATCACACTATCATAGAAATTCGATTTTTGCCAATTCATCACTCCTGGAAGACAGAAATTTGTATTTACAATTCGACGCGTCCACACTCAGGAATAAACAGTGGTATAGTTCAAGGATTCTCCGGTACAGACGTTTATGGGATTAGTCAGTAACTTTGGCCATTCTTTTCCTACGTTCGGCGAGAATCGAAATTTCGCCGCGAGTTGTAGGTATTCCGTTGTTCTCCTGATGGGCAGAATTGTCAAAAATCGATACTGTCAAGCAACACTGTCTTCGCGTAGCAAATACACAAACCCAACTTGATGGTAACGGGGAACAAAATTTATTTGTAGATACTGCCGTTAGATGTCGTATTATCAAGCCGTCCCAAATATCGATTATGTGTTTCTGCTAGAGTCCGATTGTTTACATCAGCGCTTCGATCGATTCGGAGTTGGCCCCGAAGGAGTCTCCCCCCTTAAGCGAACAAAGAAAGTTTAATAGGTTTTCTTGTTTTGGAAACTTAAAATACCATTAAATCCTATGTATAAAAATTTCAATGGGATACTTTTAGTTCTACTTCAACATTTTCGACGCGGGATTTTGCAAATAATAACTTGTAATAACGAGCCATGATCCGTCAAGTCGATGCCTTTAAGACAAAATCAATGAATTTTTATGATAGGCGTAGATGCTCGATATCTAAGGATATAAAAAATTAACGATAAGGATATAAAAAATTAACGATAAGGTATACTAGGACTGTAAATCGAAATTATTGAAGTTGCGTTGGCAAAGTGAGACGGTTGTTTGACTGGTCAATTGGAGGTTCTGGGATCGATTCTCCCGTTCACCGAAATATTTCTTCCACTTTACAATTTTGTTACTGTAACACAATTAAACAACATACGTTTCTTAACCCTCCGTGATCCCTCTGTGTCTTCTAGGTATGGCACAAATGAATTTTCGCGCTTTCAGAAAGCAACTTTTAACATTCATCTTTGAAAACTACTAAATCATGTACATAGCAAAGACCCTGGTCAGTATTCTTGACTTTTTTTCAGATATTTTGGAAGACTATACGATAAAAAATAGGCCTGGACGGACATAAAAAGTACAGGGGGTGATGGGAGCAACAAAAATGACGGAGGTCACGGAGAGTTAACAAAACCTAAATTATCGACTGTCTACACCGAATATTTCCCATATACCATCACAGACGAGTTATAAGAATAGACCTAACATCTTATGGGACTTGGTGTCCCACGAAATCATGCTGGTTAGGGCGCACCTCTACATAAATGTTTCCGATTTCACGAACTACGTTCGACACCGTGGTAAAGCACAGCACACACACACCTGTGACTGTATATAGCGATACATACATACGTACATTATTGCCCCAATTTCGCTAGCAAGAAATGGAATATTGAAATGGCACGGGGGCTTCTGACGCCCCCGAAGCATGGGACAGAAAATTACATTGCATGGTAGGTCTATTCTTATATCTGGTCTGTGATACCATTAGGAACCTGTATACTATAATTTTACAAGATCCCGTTAAAACCAAAGTCGGACAGTTAAGTCCTTCCCCTTTAAATGAATAATCTTGGTACTAATGATTTTCGTGAACCAACATTTCAAAAACTACTTATATTTATATTTTGTTTCTGTTGCGAAAAATTCAGAACCTTACGGTGCAGGTGTTCCTGTCTCGTCCACTGGAAGAGCTTTTAAAGCCACACTTCTCACGTTAACGAGACCATCGAGGCATGAAATTTCCTAGATTCCACGTTAAGTACGGGGCGGGCTTAATGTTCCGGTGTTGTTTGTGTTGCAGAACAAGGCACGCTGACGATAGTACGCCGAAGTTCCGGCAAGAATAAGAGTATCGGCGGAAGTTTCGAAGGATCCCCGCCACCGCACAGCCCCGACACTCTTTCGTCAAGCCAATCCGTCGATCTCGATGAGATCCTTGATAATGTCGATTTGACAACAGACACGCTTCCTGCCGTTGACACCCCTGATGCTTGCGACAAAGCTGCCCTCAGGTAATATTTTAAACACTTTCCATTTTATGTATCAGGCTATTTCAGAATTCTTTACGTATTTTTGTGCGAACATTATTACGAAAGAAATAAGCTTAATCAATGTAATTTCCCTCTTCTTCGTAAATTCTTTGCAAAATTGATATGGGTCTGCTATCGATTGCAGTCTTTGAACATTTGCTGTCGATATTCGACTGGCGTCCATAGAGTTTCCGATCGTTTTTTTTTTCTAACCTCGAAAACCGATATTGACAATTTTTTTCACTTTCACTACATTTGGGTCGTACCCTTTGTTAATGCTTGCAGTAGTCTATGCAACATTTAATCCTGCCTTGTATTCATAAAGCATACAGTCTTTTATGTGCAATTTTACCAGTGTTCATTGTTGGAACTAAAACTATCGACCATTCACTCGCAAAAGAAGGCAAACGCTGAAGTGGTGTAAATAAAGGCGAAACGCGTAAAATTGCGCAACAAGTGCATCTTATGAAATACGCAAAAACTTTTTAAATGGTCCAGACCAGGACTACACGGGCGTTTTCTCCGCCGAAATAGGATTTTGGATAAGCGTTTACGGGCGTTTCACACACTGCGTGTCGCACGCGTTTTCTTGTCATTTTTTTCGGTATCAAACATTTTTTACTCACGTTTGTGCTCTTCACTGCTGTATAGTGAAAGCAATTCTAAACAATGCATTGCATCGCCATCGTTTTTTGTTTTCCGCGTTTAACACGCGACAGACGGCGTATCGCGAGCATCTCAAAGCGTCTCAGGTCTCTCCAATAGGTCATTGTATTCGTCTTGAAATACTTGATCAGAATGTAAGTAAAAAAACATACCGTTCCATTGAAAAAAACAGAGATGACCTTCATATCTCCTTGACGCCTCCACCTATCAAAAAACTAGTAACATCGGATGATCAGCCCCTTGATACTAAATAATTTTGGCCTGATGCATTTTTTCTTATCACCAATAGCAGCCAAGTTATTCAGGTGGCCAGTTTTAAGTGCCTCACCCTGTATATATGTATATTATTAAAATGCATGCGGGAACCTGCTAAGAGTGCTACGTAAACTATGCTTGTCAACGCTTAAAGCGGTAACATTAATAAATGATATTTATTAATATATCGTGTGGAGCAAGAACATCGTAATCTAGAACACAAGTAGTTTTGTACTATGCGAAGTGTAATGTGCGATGCTTCACTCGGTGGGATTTATTGGAGCACAGAATACTTTTCGAATAAATGAGTGAATATTGCGACAGCGAGAATTGTTCACACCCAATACCTTACAATTTAATTCGTATAAATATAGAGAATAATAATTATAGAATACTGTGTTTCCATGCATTTACGTGCATTTCACATGTAGGTACTGTGAAAATTAATTACGTTCCAAATTACGTTCACATGTTTCGTTGTACAATTTCAAATTGTATTCGAATTCATAACAGGATTAATGTACAAAAAGCAAAAATGAAGTAACATTATTTGAGAAAAAAATATTATAAAAATGATTTAACTGTTTGTTTTGTTGTAAACTATAAACTAAACATAAGACAATGCCTTCAAAACTGCAGTTCATAAAGTTATAAAAAGACTTAAAAAGACAAACTTCAATTATAGATGTATTATTCACTTGCGATAAGTTTTAAATTCACTATCAGACACTGTAATAAGAGAGTTATTAATGATAATTTTTTGTGAAACTTCTACATTATTATTTAATTGTAAAAATCAATACATTAGCAATTTCAATTACGCAGTTACGTAGTTGTTTGTAATTCTGAAATTACAAAACTTAATATGCGAAGAAATGCATTAAATTATTATTTTGCTTTGGTGGAACAAGGAATACACTATTGTATTATACATTGTTGCTTTCCTTGAAAAGGAAGTAATTTGTTCCAGAATTATATTATTATTCAGCTTCGAAGGAAAAGATCTTTTATCCAAATAAGTTAAACAAATACCGTTCCCTTTTCTTTTTATTTTTACAGTACAATATGAAACGCTGAGTTAAGAGTTCTAAACTAGTAGCTATGTTATATAAAATAATCATTGAAAAAAAAAATTATTTTGAAATAAATTATTATGTTTTGGTCTAACATAACGTGGTTTTCCGTAAATTGTAGCGTAGGATAATACTATTTTTCAGCATAATGGTAATATTAATTTAATAGGAAGAATTTTCATTGTACTGCACAAAAACGAAAAATAAAATGATACTTTTTGTTACAGATTGAGATGTTTACTGAGGCAGCTTCAGCATGGCGAAATATCCGCAGAATTGCTCCAACGAAACTTGCACTATGCGGCACGTGTGCTTGAAGCCGTTTTCCTAGATGAAACCAAGTAAGTTCTGTTCAAAACACAGATTAACATGAATGTTTAGCGTCTTAAATAACGTTCTGTCAGATATTTCTATTATAGCCACGCACGGAGAGCTGAATACTAATTTTTTACCTGATACACAATCCTATTTAGAAAATAAACCGCATTCACTATCCATTATCCGTTACATTGTAAAAATATTTGCTTAATATTTTGTAGCACCTATTTCGGAACGTAGATAGACTAAAACTGAAATACTTTTAACATATAAGTGACACATTTATTTATTAGAATAATACAGTTACTATTATTATTAAATATTGTTGCCGTTATTATTGTTACTTAATTAATGACCATATGCTAATAATAAACTTGTATAGGGCTCACGGCTCTTGGAAGCACGAAAAGACACCGTAAGATTTTGTTTTTAGTATTTCGCGGAAATTATTAACCTTTTGTAATATAATTGTTATGCAAAGTATGCAAGATTAATGTATATAGAGAGTTTTGTAAAGTTTATCTCGAATTTTATCACGACCTCTGATTTGAATCTTACAATCATCAAGAACGCCTCTTTAGCTCAGTGGTAGAGCACTGGTCTCGTAAACCAGGGGTCGTGAGTTCAATCCTCACAGGAGGCAACGTGAATTTTTACTTTTTTTTTGCTTCAATATATGCTTCTATTTTGCAAACAATATTTAATATTGAACAATTACAAATTTCAGGATTATTTATATTGTCATTTAATGTAGATTTAATGGTCATTCCAATGACTTATAGAGTACATGTACATACATGGACAGCTTGAAGCGCGACGTTTTTAAAGATTATCAATTGTGTCATTATGCAGTAAAATAAATTTATTGATTTTTATATACTGCAAAAAATATAAAGTAATGGTACAATTAAGTAATATCACTTATTTGCGTTGCAGAATTAATTTATTGAAACGACAGAATGTAGGATTAATGTATCTATTATACATTACACGTCCGCTATTTCCGTTTCATAACTTTTTTCACAGTTTTTTTTTAATGTCAAAATTGATAAAACGAGGGTGGCAGTGTTGGTTGAAAATTTACCATGAATCAGGAATACTGTTTACCGAGTACAACTAACGACACCAACCGTCACCAGATCTGAAAAAAAAAACTGAAATTCTGATGTTCCTTCTCATGCAGTAGAATCTTCCCTTCTGTATGCTATCATAACGGCGGCGAGATAATACTAAAAGTAATCATCTATAAATTAACCAATTATTTTCATTCACGTAACTCCTGAAAACGGAGCAGCGATCGACTACAACTGTCAACCACAGCAACCGCTATCATACAGACAAACGAATCAAAATGCATCGCGTCTTCTTACACAATTTAAATTGCTTTTCAGAAATGTTCCAGAAGCGTGGCTCGCGCGAATTCAATTAAAACACCCAAACCCAGTTCGCTCGATCTATCTAGGTGTAAGCCATACTTTTCAGTGTTAAAACGTGACAGGACTGTTTAACCTCAAATTAGCCCGAGCGATGCGCAGACACCAAACCGCGAGACCCCAGCCCAGTCAGCCGAGATCACGGAAATCTGTGTGTTGATGCGATAATGTTAGTGATTAATGATAATGGAAATGTAATGTTCTACTGTTCTGTTTTCTACTTGACACGTGCACTAACAAGCAGTATCGCAGGGTGAATTCAGGCGGGATTGAGTGCTCTCGGTCGTCCGGTAGGGGTGTGAGCCTGTCATCTACATCCCAGGGAAGCGTCTTGGACCCGGACGGACCACAGGGCCAGGCGGTGGTAACCCAGAAACGGAAGCTTCGCACCCCCGTATGGGCAAGGTTGCGAAATATTCACATTTCCGACCTTAACGCGACTGTTACTTCCACCCAGACCAGAAATACCCAAGCCCCCTCGACACATTCTCCGTTCCAATACTCTTCGTTCCCCACCCGACCCCGACCGTTCAACACGTCTTCCGTCTCTATCATCGCCCGCCTAGGCACACACATGGTCATGCGTCGTTTGCTCGATCATTGTGTATCAGGGAATCGAACCTTATTTTTCTCCCATTCGCTAAACATCGAGCCGAGGGTTTCGACACGATTCGACGGAATTGAGAGTGAAAAATGGATACGTTCGCGGCAGAGAGCGAAAAGCTGACGCGGAAGTGATACCCTCGGACGAATATGGATGTTCTGTTTAGTAGCTTGCTACGTTGGGCAGCTTTTTCACTGATGTTTTTCGGATGAATTCTCTTTTGGATGTTGGGGGATACGTATTCATGAATTGTTTGACGTGTCTTGTATACTTATGTCCGTTTTCGCTGATTGCATAAAATATGAAGAAAAAATTTTGTTCGTTATAGAAATTATAGAAATATATATTCTTATTTGTACAATTGTAATAAAGAAAACGGGAATGCGTTTTTTGAGAATTACATGGTGTATGTATCAGTAAATGAACATTACATATAAAACCGACTAAATTAAGATATTAAAATAAGCAAATGATTAAATATTGATATTTTTCAATTCCTTGTTTCATATTCAAACTATTTTCACGCCACTGGTTAGAAATTTTCGTTTACTCCTGAAATCTGTATTTCTTCTTTTTAATTTAATTAATTAGATTTTTACAATTTTTCAAATTAAAGTCTATATGTCATAAAAAGGTATCAGTACCAAGAAATGTAATTTTCTTGTACCAAATATTTATTTATACTATTATCATTTAAAATTTGGCTTTAGTAGTTATAAAATCTCGTAAGTGTTCATTCATTGGTGCGTTAAACGTATGTGTTTTCTGTACGGGAATTCTCACAGAAAATCGCAAAATTCCTAAATTTACAATACATGAGACAAAACAAACGAGAAGTACATTACCTGCTTTGGAAATGACAGAGTTCATGAAGTATTTTGTTGTAAATAAATCATCACGTTAAAGTAATTATCTTTATATGAAATTTCTTTTATACGCTAGTGTTTCAGAAATTGTAAATTGTGCAGGGAAATAAATTTACAAATTGAAAAGTTAGAAAATATAAAGAGATGTTTTTTTATACAGGAAATATACAAAAACAGTAAGTTTAAAATTTTTAGATAATAAATTAAATAACGAAACTGAGGAATGAATGACTGCCACGAAGTAAAAAATGTCATATTTTAATAGACACTTTCTACATGCTAAAGTATAATAAATACTAAGTAACGTTTTAATACATACTGGAAAATAATCTATACACACTTGCTGTTAATAATAAATTTTACATAAGTGAGAATGAAGTTTCATCAGGAAAAATTTTGTTCACGTTTATGTTACATCGGATCGTCAAAAAGTTTTAAATATATTCTGATTAAATGATTTATTGTAAGAAGTATTTATATTTTGAATTTTACCGAATACATTGCAAATGTAACTGAATAAGAAAGATATATTAAACAATTCATGAATAATTACTTTGATTGTTTAATTTAAGAAACATAATTGCGAAGAGTTAATCCAGAATAAGGTGACAAATAATTGTGTATAATCCAGCATTTAGTATTATTTACATATGAAAAATCTAATGATAATTGCAACTGACATTTTCGCTCTCTCGACTATAATACCAGCTTAAGTCACAATTTGTCGCAAAGTTATAATACGTTTTCTTCTTGTCAATACTGTAGCTCTTTAGCCTTAACCAAACGTAGCCGTAGACTTAAATGCACAGGAATTAATACATCTTGTAGAACACGCTGTGTATATCGATCGTTAGTATACTCTATAGTATCTCCCGAGACTTTCGTTCTGTTCTAACAATTTGCACATGGTTATAGTGCACGATTGTTACTAATGATTCCACGATTACGGACGAAACTGTGCATAGTGACAGTAGCGATCAAAATCATTACCAAATTCCGTAGCCAAAACAAACATAAACGAAGATTCATTTTTATACATTTATAAATGAATACCAACAGGACTACCTACCCTCATATAAAGCACTCTGACATTCTAATACAAAGAAACGATCAATTTCACAAATTCAATAACAAATCAATCTACAAATCCACTTTGTTGCTTGACTGTCAACGATTTCAATGAAAATATTTACGATACAAAGCAATGCCTCGAGAGTCTATGAAAACTCGACAGACCCTAAAAGAATAAGAAATATCGTACGATAAAAACAAACGATCTGGGTCTGTCGTACGCCATACACATTCAGACACAGCATGATGATTATCTTGACCTGCCTGGCCTATCTCTTCCCCCCTATTCTAGCCTCTTTTTAGATCTTTCTAGGTGTAACCTGCTCACTTCTTGGATGACTGCCTGTTTACCAGCTGTATGCATCTCTTAAAAATCGACTTCCCCCTATTTCTCTGTGTTTCCTCGCATCCGTCTATCAACCAAGTGCATGCTTATAGGATGTGCGCTGAACAAAAAGTCACGTTGCCGCGGAACAAGGCGTTACATACAAGGAATGCTTGAACGCCACTGACGTCATCGAGTCGCGAAACTGTAAAAGAGACTGCTAGTGAGAAACGGTGACTCGACCAAACAAAAAAAAAATGAAAGAAACACGAGAAAATACCAGATCCCGAAAACGTTTCTTGTCACTCCTCTCGTTTTCGAGTCGGCCGAACATTTTGTACACGCAGGCAGGCCATTTCTCGCTTTAGATACAGCACTGTCGATGTGATCTATCGTTAATGTGACACACTCTTTTCTTGATGTTTGGGATTATAGAGGCGCCGAGCGTCTGGAGTCAGCCGCTACTTGCCGTCAAGGTGTACGCCGTAGGTTCGTTCAAATGTTTGAATAACACCACCACAAATCTCGTCACGTTCCTACAATCGCCCCCAGCCGGCCCAAAACGCTGTTTCCCCTTTATCGTTCCCCTCTGCTTCTCTCCATGGAATGATCGTGTTTCTGGGATTCGCGACACAGATGTGTAGCGTTGAACAACAACGCGAGACTGTTCTATTTCTCTTTGTTTTTTAACGATAGGAAAATTGAATTTTTCGGCGGTGTTCATAGGTATTGGGAAAATCTTCACCGCAGTGACACGTTTTGCAACGGGTCGATGAGCATAGGGCGTTTCAAAATTTAGGATGCACATGACGTGACAAATGTCTCTCAAGTATTCAAGTCGTTTTCTTTAACGAATATTTGGTCAACTAATAAAGTCTAAAATTGTTATTTGCTATGAAATAATTACGACAATGAGCAATGTTAGTGATATTATCCTTGAGATTTATTTGGAACATTTATTCAAATGATTTTCTTTTGACACCGGAATTAGGAAAATTATTATACCTCGACATAATGAACAAATTCATTGGAAGTATGTATTTGAACTTGAATTGGCCACTTCATTTATTGGTTTTTTTTTGTAAATATTATGCATAAGAGAATCAGTGAATTGTAAATAAAAAAGCAAATACATACTGGACTTTTGGTTCTAAAATGTATAACGAATATCTATTAGTAGAAGAGGCAGGTGAATATTTTAAATAAAGTGATACTAGCAATCAAAAAATTCTTCTTTCAGAGACTTCATGTTTTTTAATGAATGGTGCTATAAAAATTGCTCATTTTAGAAACCTAATTTTCACTGAATTTAGTGTTTAAATATCGTAGTTGTTAGGTACAGTGCGGAAAATGTTTAGATGAATTGTCAGGAAGTGATACCTATCAAATTGTCTTGTACCTGTTACGCACAAGTATACCCTATACTGCTTCAGAATATTATTAGACTTGTCGAAATATTCGTGTGCATTCGACAGGCCTTAAAAATTATTTTTCTGAAAATAGTCCTGTATGTCATGTCTCCTATATCCTACATGTATGCTACAATTTCAAGTACATTCTACATTTTAAAGTTGATTTACGGTATGACATTATCCAGCCTTAAACACTTTATTACAGGAAATGCACTGGAATAAAAATAAAGTAATACAAAGCAATACAGTTGCTCTATGTAGTATAAGCATACTAAATATGTGGAAAAAGAATTATTTCTTTCATGGAAATAGTATTTGTTATGACGTAATCGTTAAATAACCTCGATTATGATTATTTTTTAATAAAAGTTCTTTTTAACGATAATATATTTCTATATTAAATGAATACCGAAAGAGCAAGTAGTATTGGAGATTGTAACTCCATTATGAAAAGAAAGTAATATTTTCCATCACGATGTGTATCTACATACATTAAATCAACCTGTGCTTCGAATAACACACTGTAAATTTGTTATTATAGGCACTATATAACACTTTGTACTGTTATGTGACGAATGTTAAGAGTAATGTGTTATTATTTAATAGTGTAATGTAACAGTCTCGCGTTGCTTAGTAAAATAATCCTAAAATCCCTATCACATATTCCGCATGGAACATTAATCACTACTAAACACAAATTTTCTACACTATTCCAAACTTCTTGTAAATACACATACACATTAATCACGAATACATGTGTTTATGTTAAAGTTATCAATAGACTGCGGGTTTTATGCATATATGTATAGCCTATAGGGCTCTGCGAAATCCACTAAAGGACAAAACTTACATCAGATACAACAGGTTTTTTGGTTTATTATGAACCCAATAAGATACTTAAGAGAGAAAAGAAGTTCCAACATTTGCTTCTGTCTTAATAAATTACTTTATAGAATGTCATTTTGCATAAAAATCCGCAGTCTAGTTATCAATCATATTTCTAAACAGTTATTTCTTTTTGATTAAGCAATTCACGCATGTACATATGTTCCAGCTGATAGCAATTATTGCATATTGAAATAAATATGTTCAGTAACCTCTGTTTTAGTAATACTTCCCCTAATGTTCAATTCCCTCTATAATAAAAATAATATAATTAATAATTCGATATTTAACCGAATGATTGATTTCACCTACTGTGTGTCGGCATATTCGTGTTAAAACAATTAATCTTTTTGTAATTATTGTAACGATTGTTATAAAAAAAAAGATTGTTCCATTGTCTCCATTTACCAACAAGAACGCTCGTATTTATTCAGTGTTTAAACTTTTCCGTCAATTGGATGTAAATGTAATAGGAATCGGCACTCTAAAAAATGAAACGCTTGATTCAGAGAGATTACTTTTTTTTTACTCGTCGATAACATATTATCTGACATTCAATGCGTTGGCATTCTATACTTTTGAAATGTCGATTCACGGAAGATTTTCTTCGGATTTCTCTTCGCCGAGCTTCCAGTCTGAAAAGAAGCTAACCGATATCGTGTATTGATTTTTCAAAATAATCGATTATTTGAATGTCTGGACAGAGAAGATGCTTTTTTGCTCGCTTAATCTTCTCCAAACATTAATTACAGTTCGCTGTTGCAGCTTACAGTAAATTTATAGATTAAATAGAAAATGTCCCTTACAAAAATTACAATCCATAAATTTCATATCAAAATACATTATTTACAAATATTGTAAAAGAAACTTATTTAAATTCTGTATTGTTGAAACGCTATATGATTTAGACAGGATGTATTGTTAATTTTATTTTATTTTATTCTTAATATAACAACATAGTACTATACGGTAATATCATGCTAAAAATACACGTATTCGCGCGTAAAAGTAATGTTAACTTATGAATACAGAATACTGATTGTGAAAATGAGATATGTTGTAATAATTTGAAATACAATATAAAAGATGTCTTTATTAAGAATCTTGGACCTATAATATAAGGTTCCAAAACTTGCTAGTGGCTCAAGTACAAATAACTTCAACACCAACACATATGTTTAATAGAAACCATGTTTCGAAGACATAATTTTATCAAAATCAGTTCTCGATACTATATGTTTGTTAGTATGTATTGATTGCTATGTGGTTTAAAGTATGCAATAATCGACCCCAAGAGAGTGGGAGTGTTATTTTCCAAAAGTTCTTGTAAAAATGATGTTTCCTTGCAATTCAAATAATAGAGGTTCGACTCTATTGAGTTTGAATAAAAATGTGAATCGGCTCTCACGACATAATTTTCTCCAGAGCAAACGAAATACTTATTCATTAGAATCTAAAAGTAACACTTGACGTTCAGATTTGTTGAACGCAATAAAGAATTATTTTCCATAATTTCTATTTTATTATTCTCATTAGCTTCTAACGGATACAAATGCACTTGAAGATAAAACTCATCTCTTCTGTGTTCAGCGTTCTATTTCCTTGGCAAGTTCCCTCACTAACCCCGTGAACTCTACATTATTCGCACTTATTGTTAGACATCCTAGATATCTTTTTCGACTTCATAAAACCTGTAACAATACTCATCACTTTTGACATTGAAGAAAACTAGTCTACCGTGAAATCAAATATTAATATGAAGGTTTGATTCCTAATGCAATCGATGTTTGAACTAATGATCGTCCATTTGTACAAACATTCCTTTCGATATCTATTTATCTTTTTGTTTACATTACATTTTTACTGCTACTTTACCAAAAGTATTTCTAGCGTACATCTTATGCGAGATAGTATTTATTGTTACAGTTGCAGAAATAGTGTGTCTGCTTGCATCGCTTCAAAGCCATTATCTTTTCCTTACTATATCATTGAAGAATCCTCTTTTACACTGAAGGATCCTATACTTCTAATCTTACACGGAACTTCAAAAATATTATTTAGAATATATTGATCCGCGTTAAAATTGAGTGTATGTTCATAAGATCAGATATGTTATAAGACGAAACTAATATACTAACATACGAACTTAAACTAACTTAATTAACTACTTAGCAAAACTACGATGACATGTCACTGATTGAAACTAAAATACATATAGGATTCTTTATTTCATTTTCCTCCTCAATACATTCGAGAACGTATTATATTTTATTACATCAGACAAAATCACCGATAAATTACACGCACAGAAAAAAAACAGCAGTAGAAAAAAAACAACATAACAAGTAGAAACCCTGCAATCGTGATTTAAACATATATAATTTGTAGCATAGCTCTACAATCATGATTTAAAAAAAAACCAAACGGGATATTCGTATTAAGAAAAAATCTGTTTCTCCACAATTCGACTACGAAGCACTAAAAAATGAAGAAAAAAAATGAATTCTATTTTATCACCGATAGTTTTCACACAGAACTCCCGAAATAAGTTTCCAAATACTTTTCATTCGAAGCACCTTCGATGGAGATGACCCAAAACTAAGAAATCGATAGGCAATAATCAACGACGAGCAAACCAAAAGACCATTTGCTTCTTCATTCATGACCCGTTTGATTCATACTAAGAAACCAAAAAGAAAAAAAACAAATTAGTACGTAGTCTCTAGCGATCCATGATGTGTGTTTTTCTGTTGTGCTCGTTACGAAGTAAAAAAGCAAAGAAACAGAAAGGGTGAGAAACAATTAGCGGAATGTAACCGTACTCTGTTCTCTGTAATGCGTAGCGAAGGTAGGGATTATCATCCAGTGATCCAACGTTTCACGCACGTGTCTAACTGAACCACGAACGTATAACGATCCAATTTTTCTTAGGCGGCTGGCCGACGAAGACGATGAACTGTCCGAGGTGCAACCGGACGCAGTGCCGCCGGAAGTGCGGGAATGGCTCGCGTCGACCTTCACCAGGCAGCTCGCGACCACCAGACGGAAGGCGGATGAGAAGCCAAAGTTCCGTTCGGTTGCTCATGCTATTAGGGCGGGGATTTTCGTCGATCGGATTTACAGGCGGGTCACCAGCACCGCGATGATGCAGTTCCCGCAGGAAGTGGTTAAAGTACTCAAGGTAGGCGAGATCCGCTGGTTTATTCGGTAGGATGATTCGGTGTTTTCTGGCGCAAGGGTGTTCGCCAGACAGGTGTAATGATTGATGAGCGTTTTGAGAAAACTGTAGGTTATTCTGGATACAGATTAGAATATTTTTAGGGGTGTCTAGTAGATCGCATGTAGAACAAAATGTGTCTTATGACACCGTGTTCGATGTGTTCTTATTTTGCAGTAATAACGTATTAACCATTAATGCACAAGTTTTTTCAGTTTACTGGTGAGAAAAGGTATCTTTTTGTTGTTGCTTTGAATTTTTTTTAAATGGGACTACATATTTTCACTACAACACTCTTATAGCATATAGAAAAACAAATCCAACGTGGTGCAATATGTTGACCTTCACGTGACCTTTAGCGAAAAAATCATGAAATGTTTGTCAGTAAGCTCAGTACGCGTTCGGGGACGGTAAATGAAGGAATTTCGATTTCATTGGAACAGTGTACCGTGTAATTGTCCCTTGTGCTTGTAAACAGACATTCGTATTCTCCTTTCATCGGCTGAAGTATGTTTACAAGCATTATTATCAAAGTAAATCTTAGGGTTAAGGTAAGCCACTTGATTTCTTTCTGTGGGGACACCTAAAAAGTAAAGTTTACAATGATGTTCCCACAACAGCAGAAAACATGCGACAAAGGGTTCTACATGAATGTAGATCAATTACTGCAGAGCAACTTAAAAATGTACAGCAAGTATTTATTTACCGCCTCCAAAAATGTATCCAGGTTCATGGTGCACATTTTGAACACCTTCTAAAATAAAGATTTAACTAAAAACTGTTGCAATGAAATTGAAATTCCTTCATTTACCGTCCCCGAACGCGTACTGAGCTTACTGACAAACATTTCATGATTTTTTCGCTAAAGGTCACGTGAAGGTTAACATATTGCACCACGTTGGATTTGTTTTTTTATATGCTATAAGAGTATTGTAGTGAAAATATGTAGTCCCATTTAAAAAAAATTCGATGACCTTGAAATCTCGAAAAAAACGACCTTGAGAAAAAAATTCGGCCCATCACCGTATTGGCGCCTTCGAACAGAATATTTTTCTCCCCTGATATTTTTTCTATCATACAAAATAAACGATATATTTAAGGTGGTCAAGTTAGGTGAAATACCCTGTATATTACTTATGTTACGAATAGTCACATTTATAATAGAAAACAATTAAAAATGTAAATGGGTGTGATATACAGGGTGTTCAAGAAATTTCTAACAAACTAATGTCCTAAATTCAACATGTTCATGGAAAAATATGAATGTTTGTTTTCACATTTATTACAGATATTCCGTATGCCTTCTTTTCATTTCAACACAAAACTCACATCTGTGGATCATAGATCAATGTACATTTTCAAATATTCCTTCCTTATTTCATATTGCTGGATATCATTGTACAACTTTGAACTAATATATTTGATTTTATATCGAAAAGATTTATTTTATGATCTACGTTGATTAGACATTTTTTACTCTACTCGGCGAGTACTATAAGCCCTTAACGTCTTAGACCCAGGGATGGAAAAAGGAACGAAGCGCTCGTTGAGAAGCGGTATGTAAGCGGTCTTTAAACGGTAGCGCCACTCACAATCAGTTTAGGGTTCGAATCATGAAATCGCTTCAATAACAGAAGCGCTCAAAGTACCTACCATCGGTTATTTTCTGATACCCGCTACCCCCTGTAAATGCCAATCTGTGAAGCGGTACTACAACCGCTTACAGTAGTATTTACTCCACTACCAACACCACTATTGCTTGGTGCAGCATTAATTTGGTATTTAACTCTATTATATTTTTCTTTATTAGTTGTTATTTCTTATTAATTTGGTGTACATATTCAATTTTTTAAATGAATGGTATTGCAAAAAAGATGTAAAGATGTTATAATAAATTTACACATTATAAATGAATAATACATTTTTGCATGTATTCCATACATATACACGTTAATGCATTTGCAAATTAATTATAATTAAACATGATGAAACAAATCAATACATTAATCAGAGTCTGAAATATTATCTTTATCAAATAATAATAAAGAGTAAAAGTTAAAATTTTTTAAAATCACTCGTTTTTGGTCAATTAAAAAAAAAGTATGGAACGAAAAAAAATCCTTCGTTCAAGGACAAGTTTTTCTGATTTGTAATAAGGCGCAAAAGGTTTCATGTAAATCGACAGAGTAGTTTTCGAGAAATATTGATCACCGATTTGAAAAATGTAGTTTCGAGAAAAACGCAGTTAAAGTTTCAAGTCAAGTTTACACTCATATAAAATGATCATTTGTTAACTCCTGTAACTCTGTCATTTTTAATTGGATTACCTTGAAACTTGCACAGAATATTCTGGATATGTTGTACTTAAAGAAAATCGATTTTTTGAAAATTTCTGACTGAGCATGGCCCCTTAAATCAATTTTAGTAAAATGGTTATCTGGAGGGTAAAATTCACCCTTAACTAGGAGTGTGCCAAACTGTGCTTTTCCTTGATGTTCGTCAAGTGCTACGGAGTGCAATGTTTTTTTGCAATTTTGATATATACCGCCGGAAAGTGCTAATAAAGTTAATAACATACTAAAAACTTCAATCGTCAGGAATTGACAGACGAACTTTACAATAGATTAACTGACAACTAACAATCAACTGACAGCGATGGATGTACGCGGGTCGATTGTATCTACGATCATAAACATTCTGATTTATGGTATATAATATATAAAATAATATATATTTTAAGAATATTTTTATTTGCAATATATAATAGAAGTAATTTTCGTCAGAAAATGCTTTGCAAGATTCTTCATCAGACAGTATTTCTTGCTTATGATATATCTATTCTTCATGGATCTATCATCCACACCTCAACTACCCCATCATCAGATCAACCATACGATATACGCCAATCGTATGATCCTTTGCCTTCATAACAAGTTAAACTGCATCCAAAATGGATGTTTTTCAACGAAGTTATAGTCCTTTACAGAAACGCACACCATTGAACGGTGCCATGCACGAAAGACATGAAACCATAAAAAGGCAGGCGTTTCTATAAATGGCCATAACTTCGTTAAAAATCATCTGTTTTGGATGCAGTTTGGCTTGTTTTGAAGGCAAAGAATCATTATTTCTGAAATACATGCGAAATTCCGAACACTGTTGTCTATGAGGAACATCCGTTCTTAAATATGAACAAAATGTTACCATTTGAAGGTCCTCTTTATAAGGGAAGATTTTACCTCTTGCGCACCGAGTTAAATAAAATCGAATGGAAGGATCAAAAAGTAGAAAGTTCAAGCTTTAACTTGCCTTTCATTTAAACAAATGATGACGAATATTAACAAAGTTATAGAACATTGAATCTCAATCATTTTTCACTAGTGCACAAGTGAGGTGCTACTTTTGAACAGAACTGTAGTTTTAGCACCTCTTAGCACCTAATTTTTCAAGAAATATATAGAGCAATTTCCAAGGATAAAAATATATCAAAAGTAAAGGGGTGCTTTTGGGGTGCAAAAAAGTAATTCAATATTTTATACTTGATTTTACGAAAAAAAAACACTGTTTTCAAATTGTTATTTTATCAAATCACACAAAAAAGTGAAGGAAACAGGTGTCAAATTACTCTACATACCTTCCTCTATGTCCTACATATGTTGTTATTGCACTTCGTTAACAATACACTTGTAATAAATCACTTTCGTAATAAGGGTTTGTTGGAATTTTCTTCGAATACAAAAATTGTTGACTTTCAAGCCTCAATTTGTTGCTAAATACTGGTGTTTTCGAAAAACCAAATTTCATTCATTTTGAACAAAAATAAAATTTGGGGTTTTGGCCAGCTTTTCGGATCAAATACCCCACTGTGCGTAGGTCGTAAAGTAGTAGCGCTTCTCATCCCAGTATAGGAGCTCTTTCACACAAATGCTACTTTTTCCACCCCTGCTTAGACCCTTTTTTAAACCACATGTACACAGAATGTCTCAAGTCGGGTACTACAAACATACAGGTGATGATTCTAGGAGAGAAAGTAAGTCGAAAAACAAGAATACAATTTTTTCGGACGATGCTTTGTTCTCGAAACAATCGAATTTAAAAATTTTAGTAGACGATAAACTGATGATATGTGGCTTGTCCTAAAATGCGAAATATGGATTTTACGAAAGCAGATAGGCCGACGCTATTTCATTTTTACAGGGTTTATAACTAGGTCAGGGCTCAAGGGGGTTTTGTTATAAATAGAATGCGGATTTTATTCATTTATTACCTATAGGGCTCTGTGAAGTACAATAAAAGACAAAACTTTTATCTTGCACAACGAGTTTTCTATTTTATTTTGAACCTAATAAAATAGTTAAGAGAAGAAAGTAATTCTTACAGTTGCTCTTATCGTTACGAATTAGTTTGTAAAATGTAGGTAGTGTTGAATAAAAATTCTCAGTCTCACGGTCTCTGAGCCATTTACAATTATTATGGAAAACAGTTGACTACGACATATTTCTTTGGGTTACGGCGACAGCGACGAAATCTAGAAGCAACTTTGCATTTTTATACATTTAAAAATTTAAATATTTTTCACTTTTCCATGAGGGCCTCTACTGTTACATTGCATGTATAATTGTGTGTTAAAATTAAATAGTTCTGGAGTAGCTGGTTGCTCATAGTAAAAATGACTCGGAGTTGCTGGTAGGTCACATTAAAAATTGCTCGGAGTGCAAAGGGTTAAATTAATATATAACGCTCAAAACTCTAAAAGACGTAGTACAATGTATTAAAACATTTATTATCGAACTTTACTCTCCTTAAAATTAAGAAAGGCTACACGTATTAGAAAATGTACGTTACAATGTTTTAAATCTTTCAAACATTGTTATTGCAAACTGGAGATCAATCAAATCCCTTATTATTTCTTAAAAAATTTCAATGTAGATACGTAGGCGATAGTCAGAGCGATCGTCGCGTTTTGGGCCGTCAATATACGGCCAATAAAACGTCACAAACAGGGATTCCTAAACATATCACGAATAAAACATTCACTATCCTAAGAAACGTTCTTTATTGTATTTGGTTGCTGACTGTCAAGAATCCCAGAAACAAAACAGACCAATAAAAATTCTGCATTTTCCACCAATCACAAATCGATCTGTAGTAACAAGCGACTAGGCATACAACACCAGATAAAACACATTCAACTATTGACCAGAACTCCAGAACACATCTACCAGTACGATTGAACACATCTACATATTTCACACATACTCCATATTTTGTTACATTTATGAAAGTGTGTTACCAAGTGTTAAATTACTCAAGTCCCATAATATTACGATATACAATTACACCATCTTCCAACGAGGTTCGCGATATTAATTTATTCACAAGCAGTGACAAATCCCAAGTTTATCATGAGTATGCCGCACCATACTATACATACATCTAATATTATGGGTAAGGTGTCTTATACCTATGTACGTGTTGTATGTTTCAAAACAGAATCTACCGACGATTTTTATGACAATATTGTATCTCATTGAGAAAGTTTTGTATCTATGAGTTTGTTACAATGTTTCAATGCGACATCATGTGTTTCAGGTAAATGTGGTACTGTAATGTGTCTAAACATTTCTTATTTCCAATGCCTTAATTTATTTGATAAAGACACATTGATATAAAAATAATTTAACGTAATATATGGAAACACTATTTAGACTATAACCTTAATAAATGTGAAATCAGATTGAATTTTTATGCTCACCTGTCAGTCAGAACTGGAGTTGTGAACGTAAAAAGATGAAAAAGTGTTACTTGACAATTAAATTAATAACTTTTGAAATTATGAAATGTTTGAAACTGTGCAAATTATGAATACTTTGCCAATTCATATTAAATTCGCCATTAGATGCTGAGTACAAGACACGACATAATAAAAGGTAACACAGAAAAAGAACGTATTTTCACTTGAGAAACTGAAGCTATAACATACAGATAATGTTAACAGCTAGGCCTTCATTATTAGGATTTGCGTACATCTCCCCATATGTAGTATGTTACGTTCATAACACTGTATCGGCAACGTCAGATTTCTTCGTCAATGAATTCAAAACTAACAACTAAATAATTGTGATATACAATAATCATCGCCTAAAGTTTAAAGAATTTAATACAGTTAGCCTAAGTAATCCAATTGACAAAATCTTACTTATTGACGGTACTATAAATCCAATACTGATAACCTGACGTCAATGAACATGCTCTCATTCATCAACAACCTAATAGAATTTGCATAGTAAATAGTCCACGAAAAACTAAATGAAAGTCGTACTGTTAATTTACCAATAAATCCAACAAATTTTGAAGTCCCCATTTATGAAACTTCTTATAGATTATAGTAATAAGTATTACATACATTGAAAATGAGAATTACCGGAACCCACAAAAGCCTAGATGAACTTTATCATTAGAGGGTTACATTGGTATCAGAATGGTAAAAGAATTTCAGCGTCTCAGAAATCTCACATTACCAGCGATATTATTCCAACAATACTGAGGGTTATGGAAGTCCCAAGAGATCCGACACGATCTTGAGGTTTATAATCCTCATGATTCATTGATGACCTACCGAAGGCCCTGTAACTTTATCTAGTCCTTTAAATTTCTGATACCTTAGATACTTGTTGGGAATATATAACACATGTTTTCTGAATAATTAAGATTTCATGTATACTGTAGATTAGATCTTGCGGGTTAAGTTCGAAATTTGAGTGGTCACGCATAGCGGAACGTCAATTATCCTAATTCAGATTGTCCCAACTACCGATTTATGGAAACACAGAATGAGTCACGAATATTTTCTAAAGAATTAGTTTGAAAGATAGCATCTATGTATTAGGCGAAGTACAGGAAAACATGCAATCTACAATACTACTCCTGAGCAGGATTGAAGTAAATTTGACAACATTTTAATTGATAATGCAATTACGACAACGTTCAGTAATAGTTAGAAGTAAATAATAAATTATTCACAACGATGATGTTGTTTAGTCTTCGATTCTTGTTTGAGCAAATAATAGACGTGGGTAAAGCAATGTCAAGCTCATGCGTAGGTATTACTATTTCATTAAATTGCAAAGTTGTGAATACATTGGATAATACTGGATGTACTAATAAGTAATCCGCTATATTTTATCAAGATCAAGGTTTATTTTCAAAGGAATCAAAACCCCATGTCATTACAATGACATTTGACTTCGTTCTTTAATAATCACTATCGTTTTGAAAACAATATTAGAGAAATATTTGTAAAAATTTGTATTATATTATCAGTTTTATAAAAAAAGGAACGGTGGATTTCTTATTAGTGCACCTAATATTAGTATGATTATTGTTACATAGTCTTACCATATGTTCCTTCACACCACAAGCATCAATCTTCCAAAATTAATCGTTCATAATCTCTTTATGATATATTTTCCACTCTGATTCTCCCGAAGCAATTATTCGAAATCCTGCTTGCCAGGAAAGATTTGTCTCCCTAGTAGCTTGAATAATCTGCGTTCCATTGTATACTGTGTTCTAGGTAAATTACAGAGAGTGTTAATAAAAATGAAGAACACTTTCACAGGATGAATTCTACGTGCAAACTAAGACGAAAATAAAATGTGACGAACGTGCTTTCGAGGGTTCGTCTCCGAGTTATTAATTTTGCAAATACGGATAAAATATGCTTGAAATACGTCTGACCAGCCAACTTATACTAGAACAGTACATTCCTAGCTGATACACAGGATCGATCGATGATCCAGTTCAATTTAATCAAGAATAACGCACCTCTAAAGTGGAATAACTCGTCGTGACAGACATATTTTACACATACTTCCCCGGTATTATTAACAATTAATATCTCGAAAATGAAACCTTGAACGCAATTTTGTCATTCTTGATTTTCGTCTTAGTTTTGCACGTAGAATTCACCCCTGAAAGTGTTCCATATATGTATTTATTAACATCCTGTATATCATTAAGCAGTTGATGATGAATCTAATGAAAGTTACGCGAAATAGTATGAGATAAATTGTAAATTTTTGATGTAATATCTTTTAAATCTTCGGTATCAGATTATTTCAAATGAAACTCTACTTGACAGCCAATTCGCAAAAGACAATTAATCTCGCAACGAATTCAACGGAAGCACCAAAATCTATTTAACTCTCACGAGGATGAAATTTACATGTTTACTTAAGACCCTGGACGACTGGTCCTTCGACGTGTTTTCGTTAAGCGAGGCCGCAATGGGAACTCCGGTGAAGTATCTCGGTTACGATCTACTCAACCGATACGGGATGATCCACAAATTCAAAGTGCCCCCTGCTGTGCTGGAGTGTTTTTTGGGAAGGATCGAGGAGGGTTATTGCAGGCACCGGAATCCCTATCACAATAATCTCCATGCCGCGGACGTCGCTCAAACAATGCACTACATCTTGTGTCAAACAGGTCTCATGGTAAGTTCTTTTAATAACAACTCTATACATTTTATTTTCTATTCGTTCCGCGAGTACATATAAGTAGTGATGGGTAACCGAGCAATTCGAGCTACTCGTACGAGCTCGGGTGACAGGTTTATGATCTCAGCGGAGACCCGAGGCTCTGGCACGCGAAGGCGAAGGATGTTATCTGGCCACCGGCAATCAACCCTCGGGTTACAATGTAACACACGGAACGAATCACCCATGAAAAAAAATTAAAATTTTTACTCCTTTCAGTGTACTTTCTTAAAAATGTTATGAATAAATGTAGGAGATTCTCTTGATGAAAATAAGTCCAAACCCGACATAAATCGGACTATATTTAATAACGTATAAGTTACTTTTTTATGTCGCGATACGAATTCTATGTTATTAAATATATACTCCTTCGAGTAGCTCGAAATGTTCGGTTACCCATCACTACATATAACCTACTTGTATTAAATATTTAGACATTACTGACGTTATACCACAAACGAGATATAAGAATAGACCTATGTAACATGCAATGTAATTTTCTGTCCCATGCTTCGGGGGCGTCAAAAGCCCCCGTACCATATCAGTATTACATTCCTTGCTAGCAATACCGACGCACTAGTGTATGTATGTATTGTTATATGCAGTCATGGGTGACTGTGTGCTGTGCGCTATCACAGTATCGAACATAGTTCCTGAAATCGGAAACTTTTATGGAGAGGTGCGCTCGAATCAGCGTAATTTTCGTGGGACACGAAGTTCCATAAAATGTTAGGTCTATTCTTATATCTCGCCTGTGGTTATACTTACGCAATCGTATTTATCCCTACTATGGTCTTCAATCCAATTATAGTTGGTCATCTCATAAGTTATGCGACTTTCCACAGATTTCAATTTAAAATAACATTATTTAACATAAACCTCATATGTTACGTTATAATGCACCAAACACGTTTATTTTTTATTGGAGTTCAGCGTTTCCATACATTTATACGAATGTCAGTAACTTTAAACGGAAAAAGATGTCATCAAGCTTATACTGGCATTTGATTGACGTTAGTTTGAATTTGATAGTGCCAGTAATCGCAGGCAGAAGGATTATCGATAGAAACAGGTGACACTGTTGCCAAAGAAACATTCAATTCGGCAAATGGCAGCGAAAGTAAAATTTTATGGACCAGTAATACACCGTGCATCAAATTACTAAGATTGGATGATATGGATATAGATGATACACGATCATTACCATTTCTCTGCACCTCTTGAACCATGATTCTCTTCCAGTACAGAAGAAACAACTTTAGTTCTGCAATAAAGAACAACTTTCCAAACAAAACTCCAATTTTATCATTTCTATAGCTTCTGTGTAGTTCTTTAAGCTATCAGTATTTCATCACTGTTCACCATCAGTAAAAAAGTCCAACCTACAGGTAACGAACACCGGTGAGGCGAAAGTAGTTTAGGATACACGTAAGTCGCGTTTTGGAGATGATAAAATTCGGGTTCGGACATGGAAGGCATCCATGGACTTGCCTGTATCTCTTTTCTTCCCGAAATCTTCTTTTTCTTTACCCATTTCGTCTAACCATCTTTTCCTTCCCAACACCAACCACCAAGATTGCCTCACTAAACGGCTCCCCTTCACTTTCAAGTCCTCCTCAAATTTAACCGTTCCTCCTCCTATCGCCCTCCTCAAGTTATCCAGCTTTCCTCAGCGTGTATCCTGGTGTCTAGAAATTCTTCGTGCAAATTCGGCAAGCGTATATGTTTATGCTGGTTGGTGAACGAAGCTGATTTAAACGTTGAAGGACATGCATGTAGACAGGGTGAGACATCTATCTTGAATATTTCAAATTATTCGTACATTATTTGTTGTACGCAAAAATGTTTATTTACTGTTTTTGTGGAATCCGTTATATTCCCTTAAGGAAATTAAGGAACCATTAAAGACTGTGTAAATAAGTATTAAGTCATAATCGGTTTAAAGTGGGTATGTGTTCATATATGTACAATGAAATTTTTATTTTAATAGGTATTTTATTGAAATGTATTGAACAAATGACAACACCCTAGAATATGCGATAATTATGCGTATGAAAAACTAATTAATTGGTTTCTAAGTACAGACTCTAAATAAAATATTACATAAATCCGGGAAAAATAATTTTTTACCTGTGATCATCTGAAGTTTTGCTTTGTTTTTATAAATAGCGTATGCCCTTCATATTTGACGTTCATCTTTTCACCATCTAGTATATGTATACGTATTCTGTTATTCCAATTAATAACAAAAATAACGTTTCAAACAAATATTTAGAAAACACGCTTTTGCCGGTTGTAGTTACATGTATAATTTAAAAAAAAATCTGACACTTTGCGAATTACATATTTTTTGTCGTTTATTTATCGTCAAGATATATCAATTAATGTTTTTCTGTCTTTCGAATTCTGTAGCTTCAACTTCTAAAAGTAAATCTTTATTATTAAAAAATTAAGATTCGAATATGTTCGAGTATTTTATCTGTATGCATAGTTTCGTTAAAAATAAATGTATAGACAGTGTACAATGTAACTGGTGATACAGTCGGATATGGGGTAATTCTACGTAAAAAAATAAGTCAAAAGTATCCAATAAAATTTTTTCATTTGAAACTTCCTTTTCCAAACAGAACGACTTTGAAAATCTGCTGGATACACATGCAATTGAATAAGACCTGCCTGAAGCGCCTGCTCATTAGATTCCGTTTGTATTTATTGCTAGCACAAATACACGTGTTACAGATTCAAATTCGATTTTCTCGAAAACTAAGCCCCGGCTGAAGAAATTTTATTCCATATTTTCGACTTATTTTTTCACGTAGAATCACCCTTTACTCGCTTGTAGCACCAATTATACGACACCATGTATATCATGAAATAAGAATTTGAAATAAAACGTTGCCATGCAAATGAATTAAGTGAAGACTATCTTTAATGAAAGTTTCTAATCGCAATGAAAAACATCGCTTCAGATAACAATGTATTACTATCACACGCTACATTTGTGTCTACCTCTCTAAGGAGAGAAATGTCAATCATCTCCTCGATTCACGAATTAAGTTATTATCACAGTTTACCTCAGTTCCCACTATTCCGACAACCACAAACACCGTTCAAACCCGGACGATCCCCACTTAAGGGGAGAAAACAGTTTAGTCCGATAGCCTTTCCACCGATGCCAGTTTCGAAAAACGAGAATACCGTTGGCCTTTTAACTTTCTCGTTTAAAAGTTTCGACCGCAGTTATACTTCTGCTCGCGCAAACTGTTCAAGTAACCAGCGCGCGCGCGTGATCCAACGAATCCCCGACGGGACCAAAAAGGCTGAAAGTAAATTTTAGTTGATCCCAGGATTTCTCGCACGTGTTCGTCGTCACCTTGAATATTGCTCGTTCCACGTGAATTATACGACGGCTGAAAAATACTCAGAGGTCTTCGTTTAACCCATTAGGGCCCAATGTTGCGTTAACATTTCACTCGCAATATATTTTCAGTGTGTTTACATTATTGAATTCTGTTTTTAATATTTTTCTCGTCACTATTTCTTCTTTCACTTAAATCCTACAACGTTTTGAAATTTGAAGAAATTTAAGTGCTTACAACACTATGATGCACCAATTTTTTCAGTCATGAAAATTATTTGGTGTATCATTCTCCATGTAGTGGGATTCTATAGTATGGTGTCTAGTACAACAGTGCATTTTTATATGAACTGTTTGTTTTGAAAGTAGTGTAAGTCCATTTTCCTTAGAATAACTAATTAATTAAATTAAATTAATTAATTGATTAAATAACTAATAAGTTTAATTTGTATGAAATGAAACGTGAAAATTTCATTTCAACAAAATATCTAGAAAATGCAGTTCAAAAAAGGAAAAGGAATGGATGATGGACTGATGGAGAAAAAGTAGACTGGCTGAAAATATACTATTTTATATAAAACAGCGATGGAGGACACGGAATTTAAGACTTTAGATTTATCACCAACCAGTCGATGCAGTTATTGCCTTATATACCTCCTGTGCATCATGAATATTTAAAAAAACTTCCACATATTGAGCCTAAATGAAAAATAGTATCTAAGGTTAAGCTGGCAATAATGATAAACTTATCATTAAATAGTTTAACAATAAGTAAATATTTTTAACGTTGAGAATAAAAAACAATATTTTATTTTTTGTTATTATTTTTTTATAAACAAAATCAGACTAAAACACATTGTATTTCAAGTAAAATTAAATTATTGATTATTAAAATTAAATGAGTTTTACAATTCAATAATTATGAAAGTGGTGTAAGTCCATTTACAACCCAGAAGGAATATATTATTTTAGTTAAATTCAAATAAAAGTTATTTATGTAATCAAATTACGTATTTCTAAATTCGTTGAAACGTTGTTAAACTTAGTACAATTTATTTATATTTTTTAATCGACTAAAATGTTAACCTTTTAATATCTCGAAAGAAGAAAAAATGGATTTACACCATTTTCAAAATAAACGGTTCATATGTCATATGTACAATCATCTTAAAGCCCTTCTTGAATCATGTTACACTAGCCAAGCAAAGTTCGATCGAACAGCTAGCAGTAGAATAATCTAAGCTGATCACGTTTCGTGGTTCAACGTGTATAAGTTATGTTTACCTTTTTCAATAATAAATGGTACAAAGTTGCATAAACGGAACATGTTCTTATACAAAAAGTACCGATCCAAAAAACTTTTTTTAAAGCATTTATATTCTTCCTCTAACGAAATACACTTTTTATAAGTAATAAATAATTATGTGTAAAAATCTCCTTATTTCACTGTTTGGGACTAATGAGTTAACTTGCAGAATTGGCTGACCGACCTAGAGATTTTCGCCACCCTGGTGGCGGCCATTATTCACGACTACGAGCACACTGGGACCACAAACAATTTCCACGTAATGTCCGGCAGCGATACAGCGCTTCTCTACAATGACCGGGCTGTACTGGAAAATCACCACATCTCGGCGAGCTTCCGGTACGTTCGAAAACGAATCGAAAGGTCGTGTTGTATGTTGTATGTTATAATATACATATATGTATGTACATACTTACCTATATCTATATAGATCTCGAAGTATGCATTTCATATATATGGCATGACCTCAAAAAAAAAACAAATAATATATAAAACACCTAAAAATTAACCGCATATTTTGGGGTCAGTTGAAAAATTTTCTTCGTATATGTTTAAAATATTTTCGAGTACATGGTCTCAAATAATACCTAATATATGTGTGTCCCCAATCTATGCTTTATGTACATAAGTTAATGTACATAAATTATTAACATAATTTATGAACTAAATTTTTTTTTAAATTGACTTTTTGACCGAGGTTCCTGAGCATCAGCAACACATTTTAACGTATAAATCAAAGTGTGTCCCAATGTACCCGCTTCACACATATATATACATATAGGTAATATTAGATTATATATTAGACAATATTGTTATGTATATTATTATGTTGGGTAAAATTATATATTTATTAATGTCGGGACTGATACCGCATTGACGCTATCGATTCCTGGCCGGAAATTTTGATTAGGTACAAAGCGGGGATGAG
The DNA here is from genome assembly GCF_001272555.1 of Dufourea novaeangliae. NCBI lineage: Eukaryota > Metazoa > Arthropoda > Insecta > Hymenoptera > Halictidae > Dufourea > Dufourea novaeangliae. The sequence goes on along the minus strand of NW_015374014.1, from coordinate 603,839 downwards.
CAAACTCATTATCTAGATAAAAAGTTTCGAAGAACGAATAAAAGGTAAAAAAAGTATTTCGTCATTTTTAATTGTTTAAACGTGGAAACTTCAATTTTTATAATAAAATAAAACTTCTTTATGAATGAATCGACATGTTTAAAGCTCAGAACGAAACCCTCAGATACTGCTTTTCACTGTAAATTATTCGAATAAAATTCCGCTCAATTCTGGTACAAAGTAATATCAAAGATGTAGGTATCAAATAGAATCCATACCCTTTCGTTACTTTTACGAAAATCTCGATATCTGTTTGGTACTTCTACGAAAATATCGGTGCCGGTTTGATAGTTCATGAAAGTATCAATGCACATTTCACAATTCACGAAAATTTTGATGCCACACATGATGAAAATATTGTTGCTGCAGAATTGGTATTGTTTGGTATCGTTCCAAAAGGCACCAGTATTGATAGTTAATACCGAGTATCCAAGATTTCGATGCTTTTCTGTATATGTAATATGTATAGGATCAGTCCTATCACTATAATATACATATAGGTTACAAATAACTAAAGTATTTCCTTAATTATGATTGAAGTTTTTGTTGTAACGACATTTGCACATTCACATATATTATCCCAAGGTTCATAGTCATGTTGAATACTACACAACACAAGCTTTTGAATTCACTTTTACATATAACTGAAACACTGCTCTATAAAAAGTTCATTTGAATTCAAACATTCTGCTGTATTGTGCAGCAGACAATTTCATTTATTTCAAGCAAATATTTTATAAAAGCTTTTATAAATATCAGCTCCGATATCAAGCGAACACAAGGCCAGTCCACAGGTTAACGTATTATTCTTAAACAAATAAACCGAGCTTTCAGGGGAAATTAAAATTGGAACTATATTTTATATTTTGTTCTCTGATCCTTTAGCTGTAGGAAACGTAAATGTAAATATTTTAAACAATTAGATAGTATGGGTGAAAGTTGAAACATTGATAAACGATTAAATTATTAATGAATAGTTTTTATACATACCTCTATTTTTCTTATCTAGAGAAGAATAATGTAACATCCTGCAGCTAAAGAGTATCGATGGTAAGGCACGTCATTCACTCGAGACTTTTTCAGAATATTGAAAGAGGACGAGTGCAACATATTGCAAAACCTGTCAAGAGAGGAGTTCAGAGAATTTCGTTCGCTGGTCATCGATATGGTTCTTGCGACTGACATGAGCTTCCATTTCCAACAATTGAAAAACATGAAGAACATCCTGAGCCTGGCGGAGCCTAGCGTCGACAAAAGCAAAGCAGTCAGTCTCGTCCTCCATTGTTGCGACATCTCACATCCAGCGAAAAGATGGGACCTCCATCACAGGTAAAATATTCATTGCAATCATTGAAACTAAACAAAAATTATATAATAACAAATGTAATAAGTAAATAAATTATCTGTGACAGCATTCAAAAACATGATTTCTGATGCTATGGTTACACAGATCCTCTTTTCTCATCATTGTACTACTAACGATTTACAAAATGTTTAATAATTTCTTTCTATAAAAGTTTCTGCCCTTCTTTTTTGGAAGAAATGGTTATAACTTTAATGGCTCTTATAATAAACACTGGAAGTATAATATTTTGATAAATTACAACAAAAATGAGATCCATTAAAAAATATATTATGTCTATGTAGTATCATTGTGGCTAGCTATATGTATAGGTATTTACAGTTTTGATATCGAAAGCTTCAGCGTCATTTATTTCATATGTTGGATATTATTGGAGCTTTCCGTTTCTACGTTCTTATAGTTAATAATTTTGTCAGGTAGAGAAAAAACTAAAATTATATTTTATTTACTTATACAACATGATGACTAACTAAAAAGCTATTAGAATAATTAGCCTATCGTTAATTGGTTTCATAATTAAATATTCAAGTCCTAACGTAGAAGCTTGAATACCATAAAAGATCGTCGCTTAACGTTTACATGAAAGCTTTCCCTAAATACCTTCCAGCGAGTTTAAAAGATCCGTAATTAAGCCACTCCTTTCATTTAAAGGCTACTTAAAGTCCATTCAGTACCCTTCAGCAATTCTCCGCTGTGCTTTTTCATTGTTATTCACAAAAACATTTTTACTTCTTTCTGGTTTCCCTCATTCGACTCTGTAATTGACATTTTATCGTCGTCATTACTAATTGTAAGAGGAAAAAATTCGTTTATGTCAGGCCGACCCGTTCTTCAGGTTACGAACAGTTTAATATCGTAAATTTAATTCTGCTACTTGTAATATATGCATGCTGTTTATACAAATTATTTAAATTATAATTTATCAAACTGATAGTATCATAACAGTTTTGCTCCATTGTTCAGTTTTGATTGTTTTAATTCTGCGTCAAATGATCCTTTTAATTTTTATGACGTGGAATATGCTACACTGATCAGTCTAAAGGTCTAAAATTTAATACCTCCATTGCACATTTATTCAATCTTTTTACTATTATAGTACACTTACTATTACATTTCAATTATGCTTAATTCTAATGTCCACTTGATTCATTCCTGTACCGACGTATTGTATAAATGTATACCAAAACATGCACATGTATTTTCTACTTATCTCCATTAATCATAAAGTTACCATTCACCCACAACCAGAAACAAATAAAAACATTTCCAAATGTCTAATTCCTTGCCAATTTAAAATATCCAATGTATAAATTAATAGTTTTAATACCTGAGTCTGGGTAAGCTTTAACTGATGAGGGTGGGGTCTGAGGAACCTCTTAAATATTTTCAGGATATATTTTTTTACTCAATAGCTACTTAAAGAGATATTTGTTTATATCCGATGTTTTCTTACATGAGAATGCAAAACAACTAGTTGTATAGTAATTAGATAATGAGATTTGTGGAATAAGTAATAAGAATACCACCTTACCAGTTAACCCTCCGAGCACGGAACATGGTCACCGGTCCCTATGTCATTTCTGACCCCACACCGATACTCTACTACTGCACAGCGACGGCGAGGCTCGAGCTCGAGGCCCTCACCGACACTGTACTAACACAATTCCAGTATGGCTCGAGCTCGAACCCTCACCGAAATTACTACACAGTGGCGGTTGCTCGAGCTCGAGCCACCGTAAATATAATGATATATTGTAATGATTAGCTGGTTCCACATTACATTTGTATTTTCGTGATTCTTATTACACTACCTAGAATACAAAACTCGTGAGTTATAAAACAAATTATATTTATTTTTCAATACTTCTGCGGCGTCTTGGCCCGGTCGTTCGCATGTAAACAAACATCGGTCGCTATGCGATTTACACGACAGCTCCGTCACTGCGTGCGTGTCGCTCTCGAGACCGTGTGACCCAGGGACCGTGCTTGGAGGGTTAAGAGTTAAAAATGCTACAAAAGACCTAGAATAATCTTTCAATAATACTATATTTGATGTAAAACACCTAATACGGCTGATTCCGACAATTTATTCATGAAACGATACAGTACATCACAATATATCTCTTCGATTTTAGGTCTAAATAATTTATTCATATTAAAATGAAAGTTTCCCGGCTTCTGTGCAATTATTTTCTTTCAGAACATTGTTTTTTTTTCTTCGACACGTCTACATTTTACTAAACGTCAATTTAGTAATTTACTAAAGTACGGTTCAAGGTACACCGTTGAAAAACATGATCTCGTTGACTGATATGCAGATGGACCATGCAGCTCCTGGAAGAGTTCTTCCGGCAAGGAGACAAGGAAAGGACACTCGGATTGCCGTTCTCCCCGTTGTGCGATCGTAACAATACCTTGGTGGCGGAATCGCAAATAGGGTTCATAGAATTTATCGTCGAACCCAGCATGCAGGTGTGCAGCGACATGTTGGAGACGGTTCTCACTCCGCTGAATGTCAAGGAGAGCGTGGATGAGTCCAACAACGGTGAGCTTATCTGCGTAATGGTTTAATACGTTTCATTGCGGACAACGTGGGCTGTATTCAAATGACGAATAATGTGGCAGGTTCGGGCGCAGAGGCCAGAAGATTCAAGATTGGAAAGCCCTGGATCCCTTGCCTAGCGGAGAACAAGAGGATCTGGAAGGAGCAAGCTGTTCGGGGTATTTATGAAATATCGTCATTTTCCAAAATAATTTGTCGAAAACGAAATAAATGTCAGACTGAAAGAAAATTGTGACCGTCTAACAGCGAAATGTCTGATGGGCGAAAAACGGAGGTGGATCACATTTGATCCATTGTAAGATTCTATTCCTGTTCATCTGAAACTACACCTTTTTGTCATATTTTTATCTTGATACAAGTCATTGTTTTTTAAAGCCGTGGAAGTCCAATTTTCGTTATTTAAAGATATCTAATGTACTGTATTTTATCCTATTTACATACATAAGTTTAGCCATACTTTCATTTTCACTCATTTTGTTAAATATTAATTACATCAGCCAGATAGCTTTTCGAGCTGGACCTTTAGACTCGTAAATACCTTCTAACTTGTCCCATACTTCTTTAGATGTTTGACAAACCTTAATGTGGTACAGTTTAGACGAACTCACTGCCAAAATTATATCGACTTTAAACTCTTCTTGACCGTTACGTTAAATATATCAACGTCTTAAAACTTTCCAAAATAGTTTTCTTTTTTTCAAAACTATATACACCAATTTCAATTATTTTTTCGTGAAGGAATAATAAAAACAAAAGAACGCAAAATAAAGTAACCGAGTTAGATGACAATAATTACGATCAATTGAACAATTTATAAACATAAAGAAATTAATTCTTTATTGGCAGACAAAATTAGGAACACAATCATGACAGCTACAAAGTAAAATATTGCCTTTTCCCAATTAACAACAATTAAAATTTAATGTTGCGTTTACGCAACAACAGCTGTTAACGGGTTAAAACTGAGCAGAATTATTCTGAACAAATAGCTATTTTATAATACTAATAAAAACATCATCCTCGTTTGCCCACAGACGCCGAAGCGAGAGCACAAAAGGAACAAGAACAAAAAGAGAACGAGAATCGCAATGACGGTGACACGACGCAAGAAGCAGTGCCCGAAGAATGAAAAATTTCGCGAGCCGTACTGTTTTTCAGGAACATATTACGTAATTTTAGGCTACGAGGAGGCTCGTGATCACGTTGGTGGTCAGTACAGTGATACAAAAAAACGTATCGCGCGTCTCGAAATAATAATATACCGTTTCCTCTCGACGCTCGGGCGAACGTCGAAGGTCAGGCATACGATTAAGAAACTACAACCACGACTTATTTATACCGTTTGTTTACCACTATCCTATTACATCGTGTGACGTTCCATTGATCTCGTTATTACAATTTCGCCCGACTTTTCATCGCTCGACCATTTGAATCGATGTGTGTACGGATCATTCCACGCCAAGCGGATCACTTTTGTATACAATGTTCGGGACTTTGTTCAAATTGAAATATGTTATATTTCATATGAAAGTAGGGAGGGGGACGGAGGTAAGTCAACACTGTGCAGGTTTCGGAATTGTTTATAAAATACAAATTCTTGCAGTTAGCAATTTTTACTGTTTTACGAAAACTACCATCACAAAAAAATTTTTATCTCAGTAACTACTAAAAATAAGAACCTGATTCTTCTTTCGTTTTGATCGTAAATGAACGTTCTCTGCAATGAATTTTTTGTTTCGTACGGAAAGTTATTTTTGTAATGCAAGAATATTAAAAACATTTTTATTTTATAAATTCGACCTCGAGGTCACAAGTTTAAAAATTTGAACAAAAATATGCCCGTATTCTCTGATCTTTTTCTTTAAAATCCAGTTTTTTTATTCGCGGACACTCTACAATTAAAGTCGCATCAGGTCGACGCAGGTGCCGTGGCGCGCAATGGAACGATTTGATCATTTTTGTGTTAAAACCGTAGAATTGCTGATAGAAATAAGACAGAGGGATGAATGTTTTTCGAGGTTAAAGCTAAGATGTTGCAGAATCGGGAAAAAATCAAGAAGAGGTATCACAAAGAAATTTGACCTTGGAAATCTATGTCAAACTTGAGTTTAAAAGTCTTTTTCGTAAAAATCGGTGAAAATTGCCAACTTTGAGGGTCAGTATTTTTTAAATAAGTCCGAAACCAGCAAAATAATGACTCAAATCGCCCTCCTTTCACATGAAGTATAACATATTACAATTTGAACAAAATCCCAGACATCGTGTACAAAACCTAAATAGCACAAAAACGTCATATGTACGCCCGGAGAACGTACGTTCCGGACGTTCGGTACATGCAGAGAATGTCCCGAAAAGGTCCAGATGTCCCTCCTACGCCCTCCTTAAGACCTTTAAATGTCCTAGGAAGGCCCTATTTACAAAATGGAACGTCCTGAGGACATCCTGTGTCAACATTCTCAGAACGTTTTCCGGATATGTAAAAGTAACATCCTCTGTACTTTTTGGGAACGTTTTAAAAGTTTTTAAAACCGCTATGGTAATGTCTTAACAGGCGTAAAGAAACGTTTTCCAATTATTCGTAATCAGCTCCGAAATGAACGCCTTGACTACGACGTGGACATTTCATTCATAATTGACGGCAAAGACGCGACGTCGCGAAGTCGTCAATGTACCAGTAGATATCCGGATTTACTTACGTTTATACCGCCAGCATATCCTTAAGGAGTTTTAAATAATTATAGTACAGATTTTTCGATATTTTCATATGAAGACAAATAATTGATTTTTATTGGGCAATCAAATGGGATAACATGCTTACAGTCAACCGTTTTTCAAATGAATGTAGAGTACATAAATGTGATTCACTTTCCTTCGTCTCGTACCTAGATCAATAAAGCATCTTTCAATTCGTGCACTACATGTCTAAAAATAGACCTGAGTTTACAATATATGGTATTTTTTTTTAATAATACAGTTTAAGTTCATATCTGGTCCAATGATAAGTAACAATATGTGTAGTTAATTTGTCTGAATTTAAATAAAACAGCTTCTTAAAGGTTATACAATTTGTTAGTTTCTGAAGCAGTACGATTTTGTTAAAGAATAGATAGTCTAAAAGAACGATTCTAGAAGAGCACAAGATTACAAAAATCTTAATCGAAATATGTCATGTATGGGTACGTCATGCAGCATACTGAACTTAGAGATTGATTTACACACACGTCTTCAATTTTAATAATTAAACTAAATGTTTTAATACCTTATTATGTAAAATTATAATAGAGACTGTATATTCTAAAAAATACTGACTACAGAATGTACAGATGAATCTATACTATATCTGGATCAGTTGAAACGCGTTCAAAACAAGAATGTTCGTCGCTAAGGCGTTAATTTCTCAGCTTGTTTTGCCACTTCGAGTAGCTTTAGTTCATCCATTCGCGTAAATATTATTAAAATGTAGGAATAGTTTGTCGAGCTCCCGAACATAAACGTAGCCTAAAGTTACCATCTGCACTAGGCAGAACAGAAGAAAAATCGAGCACGCACCAGCACGAGGAAATGTAAACGTACTTAGTGCACAATTGTCCGTTCTTGATGAAGTGCTAGCGAGTGAAAGGACACTATATTAATGTCGACAAGGATTTCCATAGTGTTCCACCACTGGAACACTGTCTTTATCCGTACCTGTCTTTTCTTACAATTAGTCTGTAATTACGAGCATACATCTTTCTATAGCAACGAAGACTTTCATCTTATAACGGAATGTCCATTGAACTCGATGAATGCCAAAAAGAAAACTTTCAATTTTAAATCGGACAGCGTAGTATGTCTTGTAACGATAGATAATTCGTTGTAAAGATATAATAACATCGTGTGAATTAATAAAAGTACATACATATTATAATGAAAAAATATGTATTTTATTTCAATAATTCAGTTACTCAAATCTGTTGCTTATTTTACGCTCTACATAGGCAAATCAATTTGTTTTCTAGAAGATGTGAAACATTCTTTGTATTGAAAATGTTAAAAATATTTGTCTTGTTTCAAAATACGTATAATATTAAATAATTTCAGTGATCAAAAATGTTTATTTAATTGAAGTATAATTACTGTAATATTACAATTAAAGTATACCGAATAATTGTTCTTAATACCAGAACAGTTGATATATTTTGCAACTTCTCTTTATCGCCATTGTATGCTTACGCAAAGTAATTATTTGTATACAATAATTTTCTTAATCTTTTACTGTATGTATATACCCTGATAACTACATAGTTGTGTACAAGTTTCGAGCAAATTGCCAGCAATAAATGACAGAAGTTGTCTAAAAAACCATAGCCATCTGTTTCCGCATTTGACTTGGGTTTTGCAGACAACGTCAGCTGACAAAATGTGAAAGCAAATTGGCAGAAATGCTTGCAACATGACCTATGTCAAATTGAGGGCAAAACCAGAACAAGGTTTGCGTGAACTAATTTGCTGCATATGTTGCTGCCAATTTGGTGCCGATGTTGCTGCCAATGTGGGCACAATGTGTTTATAGCAAATCTTGCATAAAACTTGTAACCACAACTTTATAAGACATCGGATAAAATATGGCTTTGCAGGTTTGGCTGACTGGGTACTTTACAATTCATTAAATGCTCTTAACTATAGCATCCGAATTAAAATTATATGAAAATCTTAAATTAGATCGTACTTCGATTATCTTCTCGAAATATAGTTCGTAGAGATGAAGTTGAAAGTCTTCGCGTAATACCAAGCCCCCTATTCTCAAAGCACACGCGCGAATGAAGCGGATTTTTCGCGCAGAAGAAAGCTTCCACTCGCTTCCTTGATACTCCGACCAGCTAGACACTTAGGTAAACGACCAAAAGTTACATCTTTTCTAAGGCCCGATTTCTACGAAATGATTCATCTATTGATTGTGAGTTTCACCCTCGTATGCTGCAGGGAATCGTAAAATGCAATTTATCGCTGCTTCGATTCAATTTGCAAAACAATTTCATGTTGACGATCCTGCAAAAGTCTTCAATTTAATCGACAAGAATAGCGTGATAATCAGGAAATGAATATACTGTAATATTTCTGTGTTTGTAGCTCTCTTAAATGACAGTAACCTTTAACTGACAGTAAGTTACGATTCTCAATCACGATCTTAAGTGCAACAAAATATTTAAGGCGTTAAATTGTAGAATTTTATAAAAAAAAGTATGGTTTGTGTTTTCAATTTAATTTATTATATGTCTAATTCCTGGATAAAATGCCTTTTTCTAAGTAATAATTACTTTGATAACTCTATAAATACTAGCAGAAAGAAAGTTTTTCCGGTGCAATTTTTCTGAATTTAACAACTTCAAAAACTCTTAATGAATTATATCATTGACAAAATATGTTGCTGTAAATAATTATATGTGGCAAACAATACACGATGCATTAAACCATCATGGAGCATTAGAAGCATGAGTTAAATTTGATTATATAGATTTCTTAATTACCTTTTAATAAACATTAATCATTTTCTTTCAGTATTATTTGCAATTTTCATTATAAGAAAAAATGTAAGCTTAATTGAGATACTAAGAATTGTATTTATAATCTTGAACACAATAACTAATGTGGTAGTTAATCTTTATAAGGAAGTGCATTTACACAATTTTCAATGTACTTTTATAATTTTCTGAAAAAATAATTAATTTAAACCTTCTAACATACCGTTACTTACTCCGCAACGTGTAACCACAGAATTTTTGTTTGCTTAAAAAAAACTAGAGACGATGAAATAAATGAAGATCGCATTGATCCACACAGACAAATCTATTTAAAACGAGACATTCGAACCTGACACTATTTCGAACCGGATGAAATGATTTTTCAACAGAGAAAAAGTCGCTCGAAGAATAAAAGAACGGTGTGTATAAACGATTGAATCGAAGTCAACGACCAGATAAAATGAACGTCGAATCAGGAAAAATCGGGCCTAAGTAGCTTCGAGCGGGTTAAATGCCCGGGGTCGTAACGTCACTGTACATACTTATGTTAGATGTGTATTCGTATACACGTAAAAGTGCAGCTTTAATGTATGTAAATGTAATGTAATAGAGAATATCATTAACGTTTACTCGGCGTATACCACATTTCGTGTATATAGGGCGTCTCAGGTCAGATAGTACAACCGTGCAGGAAGTGATTCTATAAGAAAAAATAAGTCTGAAAAAAGAATAACATTTTTTAGATTGATGCCTCATTGTTGAAATAATCGAACTTGGAAATCTAATGGATGCACGGATAATAGAATATGTAGGATTTAGCGAACGTTTCTGTTCATTGCAGGGCGTTTCTACTTTTTTTACATCGCGAATACACGCCTTTTGGATGAATCTCCAAACCCAATATTTTCGAAAATAAAACCCCGAGAGAAAAAAATTAATTCTTTTCTTTCCACTCATATTTTCTTATAGAATCACCTCCTGTACGCTTGCGCCAGCCAACCTGAGACACCCTGTATGCACGTATACGAAACGTGAACGAAAGGAGGATCATCATATTAAGGTGGATGCCTTTCCACGAAAAACGGTCGCGACGGTGCATTAACGAAAATTCGAATTGGGAATCACGTGTGTATCTAATATATGCGAGATTCACATATTCGAAAATCGCGGCCGTTCTTAGATGGACGTATTCATCGATCGAAAGTAAAAGGAAGCATGGAATCTGTACGACTTTCTTTCCCGACTTCGAACGGGATCTTGTAAATCCTTTGAAGTCGAAGGATCCTCAAACTGTCTTCATTACGAGTAATCTATTCATGTACACACGGCAAAGGATTAGACGCTCTGGAGTATTTGGCACGCGCGTAATCAAGAGAAAGATATTTTATGGTCATGGAGGATGTATAGGATATAATGTCTCTAGCTCTGAGGTTAAACATATCCGTCCTATATTTTTTTCGTTTCTCTTCTTCGGATTCTATTCGTACGTGTTGGTTTGCAAACGCTCGACCGGTGCCTCGTGGTATCTTTGTTAATTGAAAAATATTAATAGGCAAACATATCAATCACTTGCATAGCTTTAAAATAGATTACATTACTGTGAGGAAGTGAATGTGGAATCTATTGTTGATGATTATGATATGGTAGCTTATTGTCGATTTCTAAATTTGTGACAGGAAGCGTGCAGTCAACTCTGCTGAGATAACTTCAAGCAAACACCTAATGTGCGAATATTAATTAAATTATTCATCTAAGATACAGAACATTTCATGGTACTGAAAGGATTAATGAAATCTACAACTGCTCGAAATAATTAGAAGATCATGTATTATAGTCACCCTGCTTGGCAATACGATATACATTTCCCTGAACAATTTTTTATACAAATATGACTATATAGGCGTGAATAATATTGCAAGGAAAAAGATATCAATTTGGCAAACCTATAGCACTTGGTTTGTTTCTTTCGCTTGCTAGGTGCAACAGAACACAAAAGAAAGAGAAGAAAGGTATAAAAATTTGAAGAATATAGTATTCAAATTTATTCACACGATGAAAGTTAAAATGTTCTATAAATATTAGTTTATTAATGACCATTACTTGAAATTCAAGTAGAACAAATAGGATATATATCAACATCTGTACTAATACAGCGATCATTTATTTATTAATGTAATAAAATTACCTTAATGAATACCTCGATATCAAATATTTCGATCAAGTTTATACTCGATTCTTTTACTTCCTCAAAGTCAAGGCAACTTCAAAGTAATATCTTACAGGTTTGGATGTTATTTATACCACGTTCTAAAAATTACAGTAACAAATCAATACATTTCATTAAACAGCAAACAAATCTGACACTGGGTAATATTTTTAAATGATGTATCTTAACCAATGCTGATGTACCACTTCAAATATTTCAACACTCAACATGCTTTCAAATCACCCTATCTAAATATTTATCCTTGTCTGTTAACGAATAAAAATGGAAGCACTTATGGTACCCGGGCCACCTGTCCAGCGTTCGAAAATCAACGGTCCTTGCTTCTGTACGAGTAAGTTAATTGTAGATAAAAAAATGTCGGTGAGCGGGATCAGTTCACCGTCAGACGGAAAAAACGTTCACGTTATTTCGTTAGGATCATATTCCGATAAAACCGTGCGCGGGGTTCAGATCGGTCGCGACACCGTCTCCACGAATTTACACCAGAAAGCTGGTCGCTTCGGCGGCGACCACGCTTTTTGCGGCTATATTTTTCGTTCACGTGCTCGAGCACGAAATTCGTTTTCCTTTCTGTAGCGGACGAGGGGCCAAACGCGTGATAGATTTTACATTTAAACCATGGTCGTACTAGGAGAACATTTTTTCGATAGACTATGCACGAGCGAAGACGCATTGGCGATCATACGGATGTCTAATTGTTGTCAATGGGCTCTTCAAATCGTTGAATAATTATAAAGTTTGATGTTTCGAATTCAAGGATGTTCGATGCAAATTTTAATACGGTAAACCGAATTTGGATGAAACATAGTAATATACAGAATGTTTCTTTCAACTTACTCATTAAATCTTCCTTACCTACAGATAAATCAGATGATCTGTAAGAATGTGAGAAAAGTTCGCTTTTGAAAAGCGAATATTAGAATGCATCATTTCCAAATATTATATTTGAACTGTAAAATTCATCAGAATATTATTCCTTTATGGAACAGAATTTATTTTGAATTACATACCTTAACTAATTGAGAAGCAAGTTCTATTATATATAGTACACCACTTTTTAGATGATTTTGTAGAAAAACGCATGGTTTGAGTAAGAACAGACTTTCGATAATTTAAACATTTCAACATACATATATATTGGATGAATGAATAAGTCTTTATATTCATGTAAGGATTAGATGCATTGTTTTTATTTGCCTCCTTCTATCATCGGTATCTCGCAGTACACTTGATACACCATGTCATGGACAGATATAACGTAATAACGACGAATAATCTTAAACTGAGTATTCACCAATCACGGATTATGGATAACGTATTTTTGCAAATACTTATGAACGTTTCGACTGAAAAATTATGTAGTACATTCACCAGACCTGGACAATATTTAGCTAATATTCTCTTAAAACGATTATTCAAGTGATAAATGAACTTTACAAGGAAAAATAATTTTCAAGTAACTGAACATAAACTTTGTATAGAAACGTGGTTATAAACGGTAACGCAGTGGCGGACATTAGTGCAGAATGACGATCACGATCATGTTGCGCGTGAGGCATTGAGCGCGCAGGAAGCCCGATCGTACCCGATTCGGTCACGTGACGCCGAAGATGCCCGAGGCTTTTCGGTCGCGAATACGCGTCGTTAACGTGACGGTGATGCGCCGATAATTTGATAGAGTAAATTTCAGTAAATCATCTTTTTCTGACTTTGGTCTTAATATAGCATATTATATTAATAAAACATTATAAAACATTATTAAATAATTTTTCATTTTTGACGCGTTATTTGAATAACTATGTTTTAAGACGATTTCCCAAATAGTTTCATATAAACTGTATATATGAGACTTCTCTAACTTCTTCTATGAAGAAGATATGCACTATACCTTCATGAAATAGAAAACAAAAATGTATTTTCGAATAACTTATTTTATTTCGATATGAAATATAGTTACTTGTCCAGAAATTATTTTTAAGATACAACTAACGAAGTATTTGAAATTCTGTATTTTAAATTTCAAATAATAATATATTCCCACGCCTGTTGTACAGGGATGCGTGGTTTGTAGTGTCCTTTTGGCTATAGAAAATGTTCTGCTAGTATGCAATCCGAATTTCCATTAAAAACAATTCCATTCCCGACGTGCTTTCATAGTTATTGTGTTCAGTTATTAGTGCTAATATTTGTAAACGGTGTGTCGCGCATGTGTGTAGGCTAAGTGTATTTCGTTAACTATTTCTCCAATGTTCCATCTACCTTTTATATTCAAATTATTTCCACATCAAACCGATACATTACATTGTTTTACACCTGTTCCATTCCACTTAGTTATTATTCATCTTAAATCTCTTACATTCTTTTTGTTTCTTCCCAATTCATCTCCCTGATTCAATTGCTTTCAGTCTCTATCTTCGTTTAATTTTGATTTCTTACCTCCACGCATGGCATTATAACCGTAAGCATTTATAGTATCTCTTTACTTGCGAAACGCAGTAAGATAAATCTCTTTATAAAGCATCGGTCTATCTATGTATCATTACAAACATAGTAAAGCCTCTAGCATCAAATTGAAAGTCCCGTCCAACTTCAATTGTCATGAATCAATATATAAAATTATGAATTTGCATACACTTCTGCAGTCTAGTAATAAGCTGTAGAAATCATTCGAAAATTGTATTAATTTTCAATAGATATATCGCCAAGTAACCGATCTATTCAAGATTCAAGCTGCTTGATGTAAGTCCTCACTGACAAAGTGTCCATTAACCTTTCCATAGATAAAAATTAAACAAGATATTGTTGTTCCATTACGCCACTCGATTGACTTTATTGGTTCATGATTGTATTTTGCCGTAAAGAATGAAAATTTTATTAATAAGTTTATCAATCATTGATACCAAAAATGCTTACTAGCACTTTGACTGCCACGTCACCCACATGTGGCGACAAAATTCTGGTGCACAACTAAAAGTTCACCGTTAGAGTGAAGTACCGAATGAAACATTTAGTTAGTGAAGATTTACTAAAGTCCAACAATCTAAAGGTCTAATTACAGAAATGTCTTGATAAGTGTGAATGCCTCGGTTCCGCGGAGTCACACTCATGAAAACACGTGGGGACAGTTGTCAGCGCCTCGTCAGTTTTTCGCTCGAAGCTCGAGCCTCGGCCGCTTGCCTTTGAAGTCTTCCGACATAGAAAAGTACAAGCGACGTAGAAAACAGACAAGAGAAAGCATCTTTTTCCACTCGATTCGACTGCGTGGCCCGTCGTGCTCTCGTCGACCAATGGTTACATTATAACCGACCACACAGTCCGATTGTGTGTGAACCGTTTCGGCCAATAATAATAAGACGTGTGAATGGAGGTGATCCAGTTACATTTTATTCGTCGACAGCTCTCTGGGCAGTCGCTGACGACTGAACGCTTCGACTAATCGTCTATCGAGCGCATACATTGTTGCACGGCGCGCCGAGACGGCTTCCCATTCACGAGCCAAAAAAGATTACATTCCCGGGTATTGGCGAGATAACGCTAATGCAACGATGAAACATTTTTGTTTTTGATTCGTTGTTAATAAAACTTTTACTAGTATGTTGGTGAGATTTTTCTGATTAAAATGATACCAAACATAACATAATTTGGATCATATTTACTCATGTAGAAAGTGTTAACAATTCATATTTGTTCATTATCGTTTCTGATAAATCATAAGTAAATATGGTCCAAATTATATCGTGTTTGGTATCATTTTAATCAGAAAAATTTCACGAATATGCTCGTAAAAGTTTCGTCAACAAAGAACTAAAAACAAAAAAGTTTCATCGTTGCATTAGTATTGTGTCACTCGATACCCGGGCGTGTAATCTAGATCAAGGATCTCCCCTCGTTCAGCTGGCGGCTCGTGAAAGGGAAGCCGCCGCGACGCGCCGGGCACGAAATTATACGCTTGACTGGTTCCACGGCCCCCTTCCCCAGTGGTAGGGGTGACGACTTCACACTTATCGAGACATTTCTGTACTGTGATTAACCTAAGTTTAAAGTCACAGTTTTAATAAAACAATTCCGTTGACTTCGTAAAATTTCCATGTAGATTGGTTTGGCAGTTAATGTGTTAAATAATCTTCGGTAGCAAAAATTATGTAAATCTTTCTGCATCGAACTCCATCGGTCTTCAGTCAATAATTCACCGTAGGGACGTCTGGTTGTCTTCGCTCGGGTCACGCATTGTCACTTTAATCGTCTAGAACTCTCTTTGGACAAATACTGGCTTTTCCTTGTAGAACAAAGGGGATGTGAATCGAGTCCGTGGCCGAACCTGAATCAAAGAATCCTGAGATACGATCCTGATAACATTTCCGTTTCAAGCGTACCGAATGAGGGATTCAAAATAGAACAAAAGGTTACACGACGACTCGATCGAATTACAGTGTAACACGACAAAGAGGCTTTGAACAGGAACACTCGACCAATAATCGTAATTCATAAGGATAGGTAACTCAGAATGGCACGTACAGACCATACACATATTATACATACACGCACGCAAAAAAACAAAAAGGCAACAAAACACTTCTTACCTCGCCCCCCCCCTCTCCCTCCTCTCCCAAAAAAGTACACGCTTTTCATTCGTTGCGTACATGGATATTAAACACTGGGTCTGGTTCACGGTAGTTGTCAACGTGTCCGTTCGAATAAATATGTACCACAAGACCAAACATGAAAAATCGACAGCGACCGATACGTTACGATTTTGGTTCTATTCGATTCGTTCCTCCGAACTTTCCATTGAGTAATTCTGTTCTCGTCGGCACAACTTACCCGCGAAATTATGTGTACATAATCAGTAACTTTTCAGCACCGTGTCCGTTTCAATGTGATGTAATTAAGCAAAGACGTAAAACAAAACGGGAGAATATATTAATATAAATACAAATACAAAGTATAAATACACCCTCGTGTATAATTAGTACTGTATTCTGCATAAATTTAACGAGAAATAAAAACATACTCGATTAGTTATTGTTGTTCGTTATTTTTGTTCGCTTGCGTTCACCGTATCTAATTATAAGATGATGCGAAAGAAGAATGATGTTTATTTTTTGATGATAAAATATATAAATACTGGATTGTTGCGGAAGTTCGTCCAGTTTTTGCCACTTGGCAAAATGGAATCGTATCGTAAATTCAAATAGTTATGATGCATATTGAATTGTTTAACGGTATTTTATAAGAAGACTTTTCCATTAATGCAATACTAGGTATATCTTCTTTGGTTATGAGTAAAGCCTACTGTCCATTAAGGCGTCTCGTCATAGACGCTTCATAGACAGTTGACGCTTGCAGGACGCTTCCATGTAGCGACCAATGTAAAACAATAGGTGTGTGTCCCCATATGCTTCAGTGTCGCGTTTTCGTCGGTGCATGCGTTCGGCAGGAAGCGCGTCGTCAACGATGTCTACCGCTGGGCGCATAAAAGGACGCAAATTTTCATTCGTGTTTGAGTGTAAAATATAAAAATGTAAAAATAGAAAAAAAATAGAAAATATAGAAAAAATACCGATGTTTGTACATGGCTAACACAACATCGCATTTTAGTGTCTTGTTTTTTTATTAGCAGAGCTACCAAAGGCACTAAATTCTTTCACGTATTTTGATTCATTCTATAGAAAGAATGATTGTACATGATCATTTATGTTCTTTTCTATGTAAGGATCTTTTCCGACTTTTACGCCGTCGAATATAATTGCAACATAAGGCAATAAGGTCGTCTTCGTCGCCCAAGCATTCTATACGCTTTCTGTACGCTTCCAATACGCTCAAGTGGACAGAAATTCAAACGTAGCGTAAGCGTTATGTTGTGCGCTACTCTAAGGTGTCTATGACGAAATGCCTTAGTCAGGCCTGTCCAACATATGGCCCGCGAGTCATTTCGCCAGACGACGCGTCCCCACCATCACTCAGTCCATTCCCCACTATTCGCTTGCGCTGCGATGCGATCGTGTGGCAAGAGGTACGTGCGAGTAGGAATTTCTCGAGCGTCCGAAGTGGGGACAGTCGGAGCATGTACACGCGCTTTCTTGCCTCTATATCGTCGGGCTTCTTGTGGATATGGAGGGGGGTCATTCCCCTCGTCTGAAAGAGCAAGCCGGTAGGGGCGATTATCGATATTGGCCCGCGGGCCACAAGTTGTACAGGCCTGCCTTAGTGGACAGTCGGCCTAAAAAACTCACTGTTTATTCTCTTCGTAAGTCTAACTATTTTCAAAGGTGTATCGACGTGGTAAGTCATTCCATAAGTTATGTTGGATGAGTTTACCAAATGAAATAGGAAGATTATAATTATTAGTGGAAATCGATGTTAGTTTGAAACAAAATTGCTGAGTAACCATTGAAGAATTATAATAGCTAAGAGGCAGTGGTAAGTGGTCCGTCTCCAGGATGAGACGTTCGATAACAAAGTGCTCGGATAATAGAGTCTTCCGAAATAATAGTTTGGATAAAAGAGATTCAAATGCATTTCTGCTACTTTATACTATTTTGTTATGATTTACGCTTCCATAAACTAATATTTCTATAACATTTACGCAGTATACATTTCTCATTACGATTGGGAGCATATTCGTTACAACCTTTCAAACTTCAATTTACCTTACTAACATTATTTTAAAATCAGAAATATGTATCACAAATTGATACTATTAGCTACTTTTAGAAATTTTGGTTAATTGATATAAAATCATTTACGATCATCGATATAACATACATAGGTAGTTCTGTTACATATACAATTATTAGACTTCTCTAATTCTTCTGCTAACCATGTTATCAAACATAAACAAAAACTGATACTTCAATATTGAAATGTAAAAGTTCGTACTTAAATTATAAATCGGTTTGAAAATAAATCATAAGCATCATATTGAAAACTATTTCGTCCTCTTCATTTCTTCGCCACTCTTTTATCACTTTTTCTACTACACTTCACTTCACTTTACTACTTTACTTCAATTTACTTCACACGAGTTCAAATTACTTCAGTCCGACAAATTTCCGAACTTTTACTTCTTTCTACTTTCACTTCTGCTTCATTTTTGCCGGAGGTTTTACGATAGTGAAGGGGAAATGAAAAAGGAGTTAAAGTAGAAATTAACTCCGGAAACGTAGTTAAACTTGAGGTTATCGCATTACTGTAATCGGTTTAAGTATCCTTTACTCATTTTGACGAAACTCGTCGCATTGATTTTATAAATATCTGTTACTGGATAAATGAAGAAATTCAATTGAACTCTTTATAAAAATAATAAATTACTTCCAACAATTTAATAGTTAATAACGGTAAGGTCTCCGGAAGATATTGTTAAAGATTTCTTCAGGTATTTTTTAATGAAAATTATTATTAATTATAACTAATAAATATCAAGTTACAGAATAATTTGTAAGATATGGATTTTATAATAAAATTTTACTCTAAATAAATTTTATTCTATTACAAATGTTTAAAAACGAATACCTACATCTTCTTTTTTGTTTATTTTAAGCATTTCAAGCCTAAATGGAGGCTTACATCTGCTCTGCATTAAGAATTACTATATTACATTGATTATTTCTACATATTATATTACATTTTGTACGTTGCGATTTATGTATCGTTAGTGTGTGACTTTATACAATTTTATTACATTGTTTAAAAAATTTGAATATGTTCTTACAAGCTTGTGTGTTTGGGCTATTGATGAAGTATTCTATTTGGAGGGGTAGTTGGAGTTTAAGTTTCCTGAGATTGTTAATTAACTCTTTTCTTTGTCTGTTGTAGAGAGAGCACTGCCATATTAAGTGGTTCAGGCCTCTCTTGACCTTGAGTGCATTCACATATAGGGTTAACTTTTACATCTATTCTAGCAACAGAAGCTGCTAGATTGTAGTGATCGGCTCTACACTTATTAAAAGTTACTATGTAGGTATGAATTCTCAAGACAAATTACATTTGTCGAACCATGGTACGGTAGATTCGTCGTAATACAGTTCAAAATATTTTTTGCCTTTAGTTAGACTTTGTTCGGTGAGTATGCGGTTATTTCTAGCTGTAGAAAATATTTCGTACTGGTAGAACAAATCTGTAAACGGTATACAATAGCGTGTTTCTGGCTCTGATCCTTTAGTCGCACCATTGGCAAGATTGTCTATAGCTTCATTACCAATTATTCCAATGTGAGCAGGAATTCAAATAAATTTTATAAGAGACTTGGGATTATTTGCCATAATTTCTCTATATACTGTTTGACGGTTTCTTTATTGACATGTATGAAAACCGTCTTATGTGGGGCTAAATTTAAACCTAGTGTTGATAAATTATCTTTTAATACTTTTGTCGCTTTTGCAATGATGTTTATGTATCTTTTTAATGGGGAGATTTTCGCGTATACAGCAAAGCAAGCATCTGCGTACTGCGACACCATGACGTTTTTGGGAAGGTCAGCCGCGATATCTCTTGCATAAATTAGGTATAGGAGGGGGCTTAAAACTTCGCCCTGTGAGACTTCCTTGCCTACTGTTCGAAACTCATCTCCTACTAAGTCAGTGTGAATTTCTCTATGGTGTATGAGAAATTTGATAACGTTAACGATATTTTCTGAGCATTCCATAGACGTGAGCTGATGCAGAAGAATATCGCAGATAACGTCAAAAGCGCCGCTAACACCAAGAAAGGCCACAAGTAAAATATTACGTACTGATAATGCTTGGCTTGCTTGTAGAGTAAGATTACAAAGATTGTCTATGCACGATCTGCCTTTTCTGAATCCCGATTGACTCTTGAGTAGAAGTGTGTTGGGATCAACCCACCATTGTAATCTATTTTTGATGAGAGCTTCAAAAAGTTTGCAGAAACATGAGATTACTACTATAGGTTTAACTCCTTTATTGTCTGGTTTTTTAATAAAGCGAATATAAGATTTTTACCAACTTTTTGAGTATAATCATCCTAAAAAGAGAGGTAGATGAAACCAACGATTTCATCGATGTAACTTCAGTTATCATCTAGCTTTCTTTGGATCTTCACTGGCAGCAATCTCCTCGTGGCGTGACCCGGGCAATCGGTATCATCCTTGGTAAAGTATTGTAAACCGAAAATAATACCGAGCCAATGGCTGCGAACTTAGAAATAATTTCTCTAATTCTAAGAACCAATGTCAGATCGAACATTTTTGATAGATGTTCTATCTTTCATAAAACGTAGAAAATTAAAAATTTAAATGTAAGATAATAAATCTTGGTTAATTATAAGTATATGTGGAAGTGAATACTTTATTTAATGCAAGAAATCACATAGGTATATACAGAGAATCCTGGTTGAGTTTGAAAGCCTCGGTTCCGCGGCGTCACATGCACGCTGTAGGCGAAAAGTTGTCAGCAGCTTATTAATTTGTTTTTTGCTCGAAGCTCGAGCCGCGGCTGCTTACCTTTGTAGTATTCCGAACGTAGAAAAGGACAAGCGAGTGGAAAACAAAAAGAGAAAGCTTCTGTTTCCGGCTTCGGGTAAAAAACAACTGTAGAAGTTTAGCTTTACAGTAGACATTCGTTTCTCGCGCCACCGTTATCTGCACGAAAGCCACGCCTCTTGCTCATACGTATTTCTCACGCACGCGCGCGTACCCTACTCTGTGGCCCAACACACGTAGGCCGGAACACATACGGTGTCCCGTTTAACTCGCAT
The DNA here is from genome assembly GCF_001272555.1 of Dufourea novaeangliae. Taxonomy (NCBI): domain Eukaryota; kingdom Metazoa; phylum Arthropoda; class Insecta; order Hymenoptera; family Halictidae; genus Dufourea; species Dufourea novaeangliae. Next base: position 582,432 of record NW_015374014.1, on the reverse strand, counting down.
ATCTCATCACGGAAAGCACAGTGTATACAATACTGTTTTAATAATGTTTTTATTGGTGCAATGAATATTGGTGGCAATTTGATTGTTTCTTGTCTCGCGGATCACACGTAATGGGTAACAGATGCTAACCAAGCTAGACATGTACCACTAAAATATGTCACGAATTATTACCTTTTTCACATAATACCTTAATACTTTATTACGCAGAATGTTTGGAAGAACTGATTTATGTAATAAAAGTATTTTATTCCATAATATTTCAATATCATTAATAAAAATAACATAATTAACTTCGAAAACTTCGAAAACTTAGAAGATACTCAACCTACGAAAAACTTGTAACTGCTAAGTAATAGCCCTCCTCATACTGAACAACTTCAGTGAATAAACTTTTCTGATATCTCTAAAAATAACCGGGATAATTAATGAAACCGTAAATTGCGCATATACAGGGTGTAACAAAAATATCCTCCGACCCAGAAATGGAGCACTCGGAGGGTTAAATGGAACAACTTTTTCCTTAGCAATAATGTAATCAGAGGCTTCGTTACTGCGATACCAAACGAAAAACCGCGACCAGTCAGAGCGCGAGTTTGCCAGCCGAGTTCCCGCGCTAGCGGTGGCTACGCGCTACGCTTGTACTACGAAGCTCCAAGCAAGTAGGTCAGCATGCATCGCAGGAAACTGCGTATAATAGCAAATAAAAAAGACGTAACAAATAAAATCATACTTTTTATCATCTGCTGTTTGTTATTTAAAGAGATTAATGAATGAAACGTAAATGTAGGCAAATTATGTGTAACGTAAAACGACGAATGCGCATTTACTTTTTTGTAAATTCCTTTTTACGAATTTGTAAATTTCCTTTTCAAATAACGTGTGAACGAAAAGGTAATGTAACAGAGAATGAACGAGAAGTGATTGTAATTCGGAATTGGTACAAAAGTTCGTAGTTTAATAACGGTCAACAATGTTACTGATAATGAATAAGTTTCTTCAAAAAGCCCGAAGAAAAAGTTAGGTACAGAAACTTGCAGAATTATCGCTGAAAATAAGCCATATCTTGCGTTAAATTAAGAAAATAATAATCAGCAATAAATTGATTAGAACTCACCCTTTCGGAAATTCACCTGCAATTTGCAAACCTGTGTCACTAGGTCACTGAACCGATCCTGGTCATCGACGGCCGAAACGGTTGATGGTTATTCCACCGAATACGTACTCACTTCACTGCACGACCACTAACACTGATCACCCGACACAATCACTTAATGTATTTTTAATCCAACGTGTTGTTCTTACGTTAGGAAAATTCGTGGCTCCGGAAAGGACCGATTGTTTTCAATTTTTCAGATGTTTTACGTAACCAAACACTTGCACAGCAACATCCGCATTACCGTTATTCTGCACGTACCACCATAACATTGTGTAATATACCTGTGAACTGAACATCTCTGTCGCCCGATTGCTAACTGGCTGACAGAATTTTTCCGAAAGGGCTTCCTCTACCCCCAAGTAGTTTCCCATCGTTAGATTGTGAGTTCACTCCCACCACGACAAGATTTAGGTAAAAAGAAACCAACTGTTCTAGGATAAGACGTGCTTTGCAGAAGTGCAAGGAAAGTACTGTCGCACAGTCTCACCAAGGCGCGTAGCTAGTTAATTTATTGCCAGGGTATCTACTGCTTCGAGATAGGAAACAGACATCACGTGCATCGGCTTGAGAATGTCCGAAATAAAGAGGACCACCAACGTGCCCGTTGATTCGAGTTGGAAAGTACAATGTACATTGTTTTCCTCGAGGAGCAGGGAAAAAATTTTACCGACACGTGTAAGTTGACGCTGCTTGGCCTTGGCCGACCACCCTTGTAGAGGCCGGAGCGGAATTTTCGGTTATTTATGGCTCAAAATCTTCGGCCTCGTAGCAACCGTGAACTCACAACAAAATTGACAATCGGCAATTTTATTACAACTCTGTGAAATTGTAGTTCTCATGAAAACATTTCATACGTATTTTTTTTAGTATTCCGCAAATATCTCGGAAATTATTAGAAATATAAAAACCGTATTCGTTAAACTCTTTTCCGTAAAATAAGCCTATCGGTAAGGTGATGCGGTTCATATTAACGTAGTAGTAACCTATTGAAGACAGCAATGCGCCCCGGTTCAGGTAAAAGAACCGGGCGTTCTACTATTACAGTCGACTGATGGTATCGCTAAGGCTCCAGACTATTTCAATGAGATTGAAAGCTGTATCAAAGTGTTACAATCTTAGGTGGTTGAAATGGAAGATTCGACACGTAAATGTAATAATATGCATTTAATAAACTATTAATATGTTAATAATGTACAATGGCTATCTACACGTTCTCTCTCAATTACCATCTATTGCCAACTGTCGAATCGTTTCCTTCCGCACATATCCGCGACCTGTAGCGATCACGTCGGCATGTACATGAGTAGGCACGCGGCAAATTCGATTGGTGTTATAAAACTATTACAAAAGTGTCAAGGATTTACGGAAAAGAGTTCAACGAATACGGTAGTATTTTTTTTTTATTTACCTGCACCGCGTACTGTCAGGAGTCAGCGAAAGATTGTTCAAAGAAAAGGATTATGTGCGGAATACTAAAAAAAATAGGTATGAAATGTTTTCATGAGAACTACAATTGCACAGAGTTGTAATAAAATTGCCGATTGTCAATTCCGTTGTGAGTTCACGGTTGCTACGAGGCCGAAGATTTTCAGCCATAAATAACCGAAAATTCCGCTCCGGCCTCTAGAAGGGTGGTCGGCCAAGGCCAAGCAGCGTCAACTTACACGTGTCAGTAAAATTTTTCCCTGCTCCTCGAGGAAAACAATGTACATTGTACTTTCCAACTCGAATCAACGGGCACGTTGGTGGTCCTCTTTATTTCGGACATTCTCAAGCCGATGCACGTGATGTCTGTTTCCTATCTCGAAGCAGTAGATACCCTGGCAATAAATTAACTAGCTACGCGCCTTGGTGAGACTGTGCGACAGTACTTTCCTTGCACTTCTGCAAAGCACGTCTTATCCTAGAACAGTTGGTTTCTTTTTACCTAAATCTTGTCGTGGTGGGAGTGAACTCACAATCTAACGATGGGAAACTACTTGGGGGTAGAGGAAACCCTTTCGGAAAAATTCTGTTAGCCAGTTAGCAATCGGGCGACAGAGATGTTCAGTTCACAGGTATATTACGCAATGTTATGGTGGTACGTGCAGAATAACGGTAATGCGGATGTTGCTGTGCAAGTGTTTGGTTACGTAAAACATCTGAAAAATTGAAAACAATCGGTCCTTTCCGGAGCCACGAATTTTCCTAACGTAAGAACAACACGTTGGATTAAAAATACATTAAGTGATTGTGTCGGGTGATCAGTGTTAGTGGTCGTGCAGTGAAGTGAGTACGTATTCGGTGGAATAACAATAAATCGTTTCGGCCGTCGATGACCAGGATCGGTTCAGTGACCTAGCGGCACAGGTTTGGAAACTGCAGGTGAATTTCCGAAAGGGTGAGTTGTAATCAATTTATTGCTGATTAATATTTTCTTAATTTAACGCAAGCTATGGCTTATTTTCTGCGATTATTCTGCAAGTTTCTGTACCTAACTTTTTTTTCGGGCTTTTTGAAGAAACTTATTCATTATCAGTAACATTGTTGACCGTTGTTAAACTATTCTCTGTTACATTATCTTTTCGTTCGCACGTTATTTGAAAAGGAAATTTACAAATTCGAAAAAGGAATTTACTTAAAAGTAAATGCGCATTTGTCTTTTTACGTTACACATAATTTGCCTACATTTACGTGTTATTCATTAATCTCTTTAAATAACAAACAGCAGATGATAAAAAGTATGATTTTATTTGTTACGTCTTGTTTATTTGCTATTATTATACGCGGTTTCCTGCGATGCATGGTGACCTACTTGTTCGGTGTTTCGTAGTACAAGCGTAGCGCGTAGCCACCGCTAGCGCGGGAACTCGGGTGGCAAACTCGCGCTCTGAGTGGTCGCGGTTTTTCGTTAATATCTCGGTAACGAAGGCTCAGATTACATTGCTGCTAAGGAAAAAGTTGTTGCAATTCACCCCCGGAGTTCCCCATTTCCGGGTCGGAGGACATTTTTGGGACACCCTGTATAGCTGCTTCGCACGACTGAACGGCCGAGTGGTGGGGAAAGCGCTCGGGTAACTGGCGTCTGCTTCCTGCACGGTTCCTGGAAGTCTGGCCCGCTACAGCCCCGACTAGTGCGGGAAACGAATGTCTACTATAATAGTTGAGCTCGAGTGAATTGATTGTAATTCCCGAATTTACCGTTCTTATAACGCAGAGGGCAGCAGAAAATCTCTGTTTTTTACACGGTCGGTATTTCATAACACGAGATGCGAAGTTCCATAAGATGATAAGTGTACTTTATACATACCTCGTCTGTGATTACAGTAGAAGCTCAATAATTGAAAGCCCGTTAATTGATCGCTAGGAACGCTCCTCGGTCCCAATATATTTCTCACACTCGGGCGCGCACCCCACTTTGTTGCCCGACAGGGATGGAACCGAATACATACGGTGTCGCGTTTAACTTGCATATTTTTCACCATAAAAAGTGCGGTGTATATAATATTGTTTCAATAAAACGTTTTTTATATCTGTAAAAATAACAGAGATAATAAAATGATTAAAAAATGCGTATATCTAACTCACTCTATTTGTAGCTACATCGAAGAAATGAACGGACGATCTGTGGGAAAAGCGTGCATGTAATTGGAGCCCGCTATTTGATCAGTTCCTGGAAAAGTGTCTCTCTGCAACCCCGAAATGATCAATTATCGAGCTTCTACCGTATATTTCGTCTGCGACATTACTACAACTAAGTTGGTATGCTAACAATCGTCGAGGCATTACTGGTTGTCAGTCAAACGAAGTATATGTTTGGTTCCTAGTGTACCGACGCAATGCAAAGCTTATGATAACAGTATTGATCGCGACGGACGCATGCGTGGGGCATAATTGGATCATGCAACATGCAAGTCGGACAGACAGCAGTGGAAGCAACTACGCTACATTCACCGTGTACGGTTCGGGTTCAAATGGTTACGGTCGGACGAACCGTTCGTAGTTAGACACGTGTTCCAAAGTGATCGTGAGAAGGACCGCGCTGACATCCAGATTGTAACAATTACTTCACCATTGAACGGTATTTACCAATCAATCGTTAGAATAAGCATCATTTCATTAAACTAATATAAACACAGTCGATACAGGGAATCAGAATGGCAGCTTTAACAGTCCAAGGACCGGTCGGATCAAAATAACCCATTACCGATTGGCCATTTTATCCTCTTTCACTACATACTGGTAATTATTCTTGTCTTCGAGGTTTGAAAGATTTAGAATGCATACACATAAAAACAGATTGTACTAATAAACGAACGAAATTGCTTAAAAACAATAAATAACGGAAGAAACATATATGCGCTAAAATGCCCAGGTTCGCTCTCTGAGGTAAATAAAGATTCCGGTCCTACTAATGTTAAAAAATACACTTGTTTGTTAGAAATCAAACTTCAGAGCTCAAGATTCTCATTATTTTGAAATTCAGCCTATTATTTGTGTAAAATATCCTACTTTTATCACTACTATTCATAAAAGAACTGGTAAACAGTGAATAATTGATTCTGAAAGATTTTTTTGAATGATTAGATAACAAATTTTTCCTCAGAACGGATACAATTTTCGATAACGTTTCAGAGATCATAAATATATTTTATGCAGTTGCAATTGAGCAATGGCCCGTATGATGCAGAGTAGCACAATATAGATAAAGCTGCATTGCGGTGATGTCCCAACGATGTGAACTAACTGTGTTTTCAGTGAAGTCAGTCGATCGTTCGTTGCCGATAGAATCGTATTCAGCGCATCGTTGAAGCTTAATCGACCCGTAATCTGATTCGTTTCAGCTGGCCGATATTAGCATATGGTTCGAGGTATTACAGTTCCACATTGACCATTTCAATGTAAACACAGCGGCGGTGCATTTAGTGACATATAATTGTACGTGTTTGCCAACTCGGAACAACAATTTTCTGAAAAATCAATGGAACATACGTCAAATTGCAGTTGGAATCCTAATAGCCTTGGCTTGCTAGTTACCCGATATTGCATCCGGCTCTCTCCACTTCCAACCCCCGCGATGTTTGCTGGCAGGTTAATTCGAAATTCTCGCGGCATCGAACTTTCAATGGAGATGTTGACACGATCGATGATCCACTTTTAGATATTTTGAATGCACGCTGTCCGTTCACTATAGATTTCCATCCTGTTTGTCCATGGTGTATGTGTCCTTCACGAATAAATTGTGAATCCAATTTTAAATAAACTTCGATCCAGTGTGATTCTGACGGAACGGAAAATTTTTAATGATATAAAAAATAACTAACTCTTCGTGTAAAAATAAATAGGATGCATTGAATAAAACTTGTTTATACGAAAATTTATTAATACAGCTCATGTGAGAAACATTTGTGTATTCTTAAGAACCAAATTCCGAATTTAATCAAGTCTATTCGTACTGTAAGGATTTATGGAATATAATATCATAGAAACGGTAAGAGTGGACCCAAAAGAAGTATATGACTCATTCGTAAGAGGAATGTCATCTATTCATTGATGTGACAATTATTGATATCCAAATATTAAATATACATACACTTTCAAAAGGTTGTAAAACCAATACAGTTATTCAGTCACTGACCCCACAACGTAACAAATCTTCGGTCTATATCAACTAAGTGGATTTTCGAAAGCAACATACAGAGTTGTATATTTTGGGGTTTCAGGTCAAAGGTGGAATTAAAACCGGTGAAAACATTATCATATAATAAAACTTACTGTTGCAGAGTATCTCAAATGGAACATTAAGTCTCTATCTGAAAAGATTTGTTTCACCCTTATGTCGATACGTAGGTACCATTATACAATAGTTTCCCACTTATCCATCTACTTTTCCAAGACACTTGTGGGATCAGTTGGCTTTACCTTGCATTCTATGTAAATTGACACGGTTGTATTGCTTAGAAAAACGTTATTCAGATTTCAGACATCTTTTTAAAAATGACTTCCTGTTAAAGGTGTTACTTCTAACATATAATTCGAGATGAACGCTATATCAAACACCGAACTTCTTTGTAATGAGGATTTACTTTAAATATTTCCGAGACTTAAAAGAAAATAGAGCGGTGCAAATAGCTCAGTCATGCCATTGTATACAGTGTACCTTAAATTGACAACACAGTGTTTTTACGATAAAAAATCACGAGAAATAAAATAAAAGAGTTAATTTTATTTCAAAATTGATACTAAATTCCGAACCGTTGTTGATCTGGTCTCTCAATTATTTAAATATGTTTTATGTTTTATTGATTTGTTTGACAGTGCTACGTTACTTATTGAATAGAAATTCATTGATAATGTGAGTAACACAGTTAATGTGAAAAAATTATACGATATAAACAATTTTCAGATCGCAAATTCTTAAATGAAAAAGGTATTGTTCATTCTAATCCGTAACTGCGGATTTTTTGCGTTGATCACATACACGATCATTTACACCTCAGTGCATTAAAAATTTCAGTAAATTGTAGTGATGTTTTCATATTGTTTGGAATTTCATAGAATCCCCAATAAAATAAATATGTATTCATTCGATTTCAATTTCTATAAATTACTACATAAAATTCTATATATGCATAAACTTTCGCAGTCTTCTAATCACGTATTAATTCTACCGAAAATTACCGAAACTATAAATAGATTGTTTTCTATAGAGATCTATGAATATCGTAGAAAATCACTGTACAATTGTAATGAACACGACGTTTTCTTCAAGCGTATAAAATTATCAGTTAAGATCGACGCAATTTAAAATAAATTATTGTTTTCTATAAATACCAATTACGAAGTATTTAAGATCAACATCGTGACAAGTTTCCGTGCGCGGTTTCGACAAACTTACTTATCGTAAAGGACATCCGTAACTGTGCCATATCAGGAATGGTAACTGCAAAGGCCTCATTCATTTAATCCACGCGTAATGAACGCACGATAACGATAACGTCATGGCAGATTGACGTGGGTGTGACCATCGGTACAAGTACTTATTTTTTTACAAAGTTCGTTTATTTGCAACCTGTTACAATAAACAACGGGCAAATATTTTAAATTGAATCATAAACAAGATGGCATAAGTACCAAATGTGAGATTATGTCTCTTGTATGGAGTTACATAGACAAAAATATCCTTTGATACAAAATTCGTGCTTGCAACAATTGACTTTTAATGCTTCACCTGCTTATTTATGTACACAGGACGTTTTGCTTTCATTTCATTGGATGTGACATAAATGTCATTGTTTTACATATAAAATTATACCGTGTAGACCCCGTAAGCGGAATACCTTTATTATTTTTGTTATTACTGAACTGATCAAAATTTTGTTGTCATAGATGGTATGATTTCGAAGGTCCTTTAATGTAGTGGCATTAGAATTTTTCTTCTTTTTTAAGTAAATTTGTAAGGTAACCTTCAATTGCTTTGTGTATAACCCTAAAGATCTTTTTGCCCATCAACTAGCAATTGAAATTAGATTTAATTTTAATTTAATTATTATATTTTTATTATTATAATGTTATCACAAAAAGAGAACAATTAAATTCGTTATATGTATACATATATACAGGGGCACCCTATACATGTCCACATCAATTTATATTTATATGCCTACTGTATTTATGTTGACACCTAGTTTTACATGCTGCTGTCATATATTTGTCTCACATTTTGTCTAAATTTAAATTTTTATCGTAGTTCTCACCGTTAGTTATGATAGAAATTTCCATTTCAAAATTCCGCTTCTCTTCAGTGCAAGTAGAACATATTTACTCTTCGTGTACACATACGACTGGCGTAATGATGTTTGTCATTCGTACACACTAATGTTTCCATAATGTCTCTGTGTATATGCACTGCAAGACGTTCGGCAAACAAACGAATCGATAACATAAATTCTTAGGAACAATAGACCAAGACAGACTTTTCTTTCGTACAGTGGTAAAGGCTGTGAAATATAACATTTGATTCTGAATAAAGAGTAGCACGATATCTGGGAATATCATTTACTGTATAATTTGTACACGTGTCGGTGTTTGGTATTTGAAGTGTTACGTGGTATCTTGTCGCTGACATTGAAACGATAAGACAATGCACTACACATAAAGTTGCAAACTGTTATGTAATCACGTTGAAAAGAAACTTTCCAGAGACATTACCTAATTATTTATTTAAATATATTGTAGAGTCTTTGAACAGAATATTCAGGTCAATTTTAACTCAAATAAACTAGTTCGTGCAAGGGTAACGATCTTGATTACAAAAACAAAGTAAATTAAAAATGAACAAGACTGTCGTAAAAGAATTACTTAAAAAGTAAGTAGGTTTTAAAAAATTGTAGAGTTAAAAATAAATTATAAGTTATAAACTTATTAACTTCTACGAGTGTCACTTATATTTTTAAAATATTGCCTAGTACTAAAGAGTAGAGGTCATGACTGAATGATCGATTCATCGATTTACAACTCGTTTTTATTAAACGTGGAACTGTCAGCGTTCAATATACAGGGTGGGACAATAACTATGTCCAATTTGAATATTGCCGTTATTTGTAATAATATGAAAAAATGTTATATACAAATCTTACACGATATAGAGGGGGGCATATTCTGGCATAAACATTTTCTGCGTGGATGAAGATATAGAGGTCATTTCAAGGTCATCTTTATTTTTTTTAATGGAATGCTATGTTTTTTTTATCGCGATGTGATAACCGGTGTTGAGACGACTTCAGCGAGCTATCATTGAAGGTTATGCAAGGTTAAATGTGTTAGTAAAATAAACTTTCGTTCATTACAGGAGATGCTCGAAGTGGTGACCGTTTGCGTTAATGCAAAGTTGCAATGTTCGTATCGCTGCATCACGTGCGTGTCTTGGCGTTTCTGAATTTATTCTATTATTATTTACTACTTATTTTAATCTGAACTTATTTATATTTTGCACAATCTTTGAAATGTTTGGTGCGAAGGATGTGTACGGTTTGGATATCGTTCAGTATACAAAGATTGAGGTCTTATCGAATTTTGACGCATTTCTCCATAAATAAGGATCGTCTCAATACCGGCTATCACATCGCGATAAAAAAACATAGCATTCCATTAAAAAAAATAATCTAAAAGTCAACATAAATTCCGACAAAAGCACCTTCATGATCTGAGTTATTGTAAAGCAAGGAATTTGAAATCCGTCATTCTGACGGGTTTGTTGGTCTAGTGTTAAATAACGATGATGAACGGCTGAGAATGAGTAAGAATGATTTACACAATATGTCTGAAAAATAACGGTATAGCAATATATTCATTCAAACACTGACCATATTTCTAATAATCCTCTCTTTTATTCAAAACATCTTCCTTTGGCATTAATAGAATGCTGGGTACCGTCACCCAATTCATGTATAGACTTCTGGAAATCTGATTTTTGAATTGCCTCCCGTATCCTTGTCACGGCTGCTTGTATAGTTCGAATGTCACCATAGCGAATCCTCTTCATTGGGATTGTCAGTCTTGGAAACAGGAAGTAATCACATGAAGCGATATCAGGTGAACACGACAGATGAACAAGCAGTGTTATTGTGCTTATTGGCAAAAAAATCACGTACGGTCGCGGTACGATGAGCAGGTGCTTTATTATGTCTGTACAACCTGCCGTGACTAGGGCACTCAATGTGATTCTGAAAGGAAATTTCCAGAAATCTATTCGTACACTGATTAACCGTGTCCAAGCGTTGTACTAGTCAGCACAATATTAATTTGGAGTGCGACAAAAATTCGATTACTATAACCAACGCAACGTGCTTGAATTAAATCCTTGTCAATCGTTTGAGTTAATATTTTTCAGACATGCTGCCGAAAGACAATCTACCTACCGACTCCCCAATATGATAGAGATGTAGATACGATTATAAGGACGAAACGCGATTACAGGGACAGTGTGTATTAATTAAAAAAAAACACATTGATGTGAATATTTTAATCGAACATAATCAAAATTTTTATCTCTTGTTCGATCTAATAAATACACTATGAATCTTTATGAAAATATCAATTTTTAAAGATTTATTTCCGGAAAGGGGAAAAAACAGAAATTTCTCAATAGCACTGAAGGTTCATTGAAATCGTACATACTATATGTATAACAGAAACTATACTAAAATATATTGAACCTCTCAATATACTGAATTTCGGAAAATCAAGTGCGCTATAAGTGAATAAACTCCGCAGTCTACTAATAAAACCTTCAAGAGAAGAATCAAATCTTTATTTAATTCCTGCATATTAAAAATGAACGAAAACGTAACGAGTTTACTTAAAGCATATCATATTACTTGGATGACGGGAACTGGTGGCTGATCGAATTTGAAAAATTTCGCATTTGAAACTTGTTTTTTTCCGTTATAGTTGTACATCGTACATATACAAGTTTAGATATTGTTGAATTTGTATTTTTATGCTGTATAACATTACGAAAAGAAAATACAAAATTAAAGTGGAAAAAGTATCATGACCTTAAAATCTCAAAAGTTGACTTTCAAAAAAAATTTGTTCCTTGGCATTATACTTACTTCATTAAACAGTACAACTTTCATTTAAGATATTCTTTCATATCTTTATTAAACACGAAGTTATTTACAATATATTATTTACATATACAATATACTGTATATTTATTATACAAAAAACTGTTTTATAATCGAAAAGAAATTTTAGTGGGGAAAAAAATGAAAGTATCTTCATTATTTAAAAATATCCTTTTAAAAGATTTCGTTGAAATATTTTATATATCTTTTGATAATGTCTGTTTTTTTACATCCGGAAACTGTTTTCTATTTTCGGCAACAATTTGCAATATGTATTGCTTTTCCTCCTAATTTTATGTTAATATTTTATTATACTCTTGTATCAGTTTGACATCACATTCAGCAATGTCGTTTACAACGTTTAATTCTTGAATGATCCTTAATCCATATTTGAAATCATTCACATCTTTCCACAAATCGGGATCATTTTTTAAAAATTCAAAAGGACTTCAGAATCTTTTCATGAAAAATGAATGTTGGGAGATGCAGTATTCAATATCTCTGTGAATCTAGATTTCTACATCATGAGGAGTATATTTTGAATTTTTTACAAGGTTCGTCCGTTTCAATATTAATCGCCTCCACCATTCGCAGTTTCGGGCTCTTTACCACTTTTTTGTCATAAAGCGATAGTGCTAAGTACCTCAGAATATAAATACCATAGATAGGTACGAAACTTTTTATGTTCTATACGACTTATTTTCTGATCAATATAAATAAATATCATCCAAATTGTGTCGTGATTGGTATCATTTTAACTAGAAAAATCTCACCAATATGTTCATAAAAATTTCATTAATAAAGAACCGAAAATAGAAAAGTGTTATCGTTGCATTAGTATTGTCTCACCGACACCCGGGAATGTAATCTTTTTGTGGGCTTCCAACGTTCAGTTGTCGGCTCGTGAAAGGGAAGCCGCCTTCCCCCCCCCCCCCCCCCCCCCCAGTGGTGGAAATGACGCCTAGACAATAATCGTGGATCAACAATCAGTCAATAATCGCGAGGTCCCTGTATTCTGCACGTAGGAACTAACAGTAATATATTATGAAATAATTAAGAAACTGTCTTGATGAAAGTATGAGTTACTTTATTACAATTCTGAAATCTGTTTTCTTCTGTATGTATAAGCGAAATAAACGAAAATGTCTAAATAACTTCGTTATTTATACATATATGAAAAAGTGTCTAAAATGAAACTTGTACTGGTGAATGAAATGAATACAATGCTAAAGAAAAAGTTTTGTTTTTGACGCCAATTTTGGGATTTGAAGGTTGCGACTTTTTTTCACGGTAATCTTCTATTTTCCTTTTCGTATTGTTATAGAGCATAAAGGAAACAAATTTACCGATGTATAAAACCGTATATTTACGATGTACTACAATGGAAAAAAATAAGTTTCAAAAGTAAAATATTTTCAAGTTTGACGTGGCACGGGTTTCTTTCGTCCGATCGATCTAAAATTTTGCATATATTATTTTTTCAGCTAGTTTCATAATCCTAGGGAGTGTCTAAAAAAAAATTCGATGATTGAAAAATAAAGTCCACCCTACTGTATACATATATACGGTTTATCAATATTTTACGCTTCTGCAGGTGGAAAGAAATTCGACTTTCACGAACCAACACATTTGTGCATTGTCATCGCTACTTTCTGCTGAGTTTTATCGCTCCAGGTATTATACAATGCTCCGATATTACGCTACCACGTGCACACACATGCAAACGTTCGCACTGACCTACATACATTCCCAATGCAGACTTTTCTCCTTATCGGAAATTATTTTCCTGGCTACTGGGAAATTGTACCTTCGTTCAACGAATGCAGCTTTTAGAAAAATTGATTTCGATCATTAATTGACCGGACTTCTTTATATTGACATTAAATAAAATCACTCGAGAAGATATTTCGTTAAAATTGGCAATGTCTAATGTAATTAATTCAGAAATTTTAGTTTCATAAAAACGACTCGATGATTTTAATAAAAGTCATACAAGTCACAACTCAAAATAGTGAATACGATCCATAGTGAATGTTTTACTGTTTAAAAGGATGTAGGTACCTATACCGTTTAACATAAACATGTTATTTTATTTTTCAGATTCCTAAAATAATCATTTTTAATTTACTAAAATTTCGTTTAATATTTAATGTACCATTTTATTCGAATTCTCTAATAATATTTTGTAATAGTAATTTTTCTTTAAAGTTTAAATTATTATATTTGTAAGTTATTAAAAAAATACCAATAAACATAGAATCGCGTCTTTTAATTATAAAGGAAGTATTATAATGTAAAGAAAGAAATGCATCCAAAATGTTTTTTTCGCAAATAGAAGGTAACTAATATTTCTTTATTTCTTTCAATAAAGTTTACCAGTTTGTACTTATAATTTTATTATAATATGAACACCGACGAGCAAATTTGGCCTCCGCTCGGGGAAAAAGTGAGGTAGCCGAAGGGCTTCCTACTATTTAGTTTTGGGAGTTACCGCAGTATATGCCACATTAACATTCGGTTTAACATTTATTTCAGTACTTGAAATATATTTTCTAAGTGGTAGGAGACTTTTCTTCTACGCCACTTTTTCCCCTAGCAAAAGCCTAGTTTGCTCGCAAGGGTAAACTGAACATATTGCACATTTGTATGTACAATGGTGGGTAAAATGTAGAGGCAATATATGTACATCAAACATTGTTATAAATTACAGGCGCCATACAGTTCAAATAAATAATATTTTAAACAGGAAAATCAAATATCTTTATTTTAATAACCGAAGCTTGTGTTTAAAATATCTGTGTTAAATATGTTTTGACACTAAAAATAACGCGAGGGAAGAAATTTCACTACAACGCAAGAAACCAGAAAAATGACGTACAACAAAAATTAAGAAAAATAATTATATCTATGAACGTATTGGAGTTTAACACGTCATAAAACATTGTGAATAAACTGAAAATAAATTGGAATCAATAAAATCATCTCAATAATATAATCTCAGATTGAAGCTATTTTTAGTAACCCTCAAATGAAATACCATTTTAAAAACTTGATGCAACCAATGTGTACTATTTCATTCTCGCACTTATACGTAAGATTTAAAATAAAATAGTCTATATATTACACATGTCGAAATAATTAGAGAATAAAGTATTGCAGACGCTCTGCTTGTCGATATGACGTATAATATCCGAAAAGTTTTTAATACAAAAACAACTAGGTCACTTCGACCGTCTGAATGACAGTTGCAACGTTTATACTGCGGTCGTACGACTTGTAGGCAATACGGCAAGCTAAAAATCTGTCGTCCTAACCGTCTATCCAACTTCCTGTGCAACTTGTCGTACGACAAATCCTATCGTCTATGGGAGCCTTTAGTAGCGTGATCATTGTACGGAAAAGATATCAACGTATCAAACCTATAAGCGCTGGTATTGGCCTTTTGCTTGATAAACTTGCTAACTACAGAAAGGGGACGTGTCAAAATCTTGTAATTTTCAGGGGATATCTCTTGAACATGTCCCATTTCTGTAGTAAATGCATCTTATTTACGTCCATAGCTAACTCGATAACGTATAAATATGAACATTTCTACAACAAACAGTGTATTCAGCCTACAAAAGTGGTATTTTATTGAAAAGCGAATTACTTAACAAAAATTGAGATATCGCCTGTCTGCAGTTAGTGATTCATATATATTTTACCCAACTTTGTTGTCACAGAAGATGGTAGACGTAACAACGGCTCCACCATCCACCGGTGGAGCGTCCCTAATTGGACGAACCAGAGGTGCACTTAAGTCCGTCAGGTCTGCGCTGGGAGGCAGTGGAGAGTACCTGCAGGGTCTAGGAAGTAGAATAGGCTCCGCTCTAAGTAGCAGTTTAGAAGAAAGTGAATTGACCACGACCCCGTCGACACCGCCCTCCTCGCCACAAGCACCACCTCAGACTGAGAAAGAGGAGGACCACCTGGCCAGAAGGAAATTAAGGCTACCCAGGTACGTTTCTGTCTGGCGAATATCTTCTTAAACGTTAGCTCCATGTGACGGACGCGGAAAATGATGTTATTTTTATATTATCCTTCTGGATACAGTAGGATCTCCTCTATCCGAATTAAATGGGAGACATGAATGTGCAAATAATCAAATTGTCAGATAATAGAACACATACAATTTTGATATTTATCTTCGTGTATTTTGCAAAACAGAATGTAAATATTAATAATAGAAGTATACAACCGACGAAAACAAGAATGACCAAATTGCGTTTGAGGCTTCGCTTCAGAGTTATTAATTATTGAAAGTAGAGACCAAATATGTGTAAAATACATCTGATGCGAGGGGTTATTCTTCTTTAGAGACGCGCTTTTCAACTCTTTCACAAATTGGTTTCATTCATTAAATTTAACTAGGTTATCGATCGAGCCTGTGTATCTGCTGTGAATCGGCTGTTCAAGTAGTCTACCTTATTACGCCAGACGAATTTTACGCATATTTCACCCGTATATTCAACAATTAATAATTCGGGAACGAAACCTCGGACCCAATTTCGTCCGTTTTGATTTTCATCTTACAATTAGTTTTGCATGTAGAATCCAGTCTGTGAAAGTGTCCCACATTTTTATCAACAGCCTGTATATTAAGTAGGTATCTAATTTCTAACCTCCAAATCTTTTACTAAATCGTGTTTAATTATACGGTTGTATACTTCTATTATTAATATTTGCATTCTGTTTTGCATATTCCCCCCTGCTAACGAAACATCCATGATAGAAAATGAAGTTTGACAAATGAAATTTATGAAATTCAGATAGGAAATTGTGCAAAAAGTTTTGTATTCTGGTGTATACACCAAACTTTGTTCTGTGTCAAAAATCACTCACTGCCTCCTTTTACCTGTCTGACTTTCCACAGGTAGTTAACGTTAACATAAATAAAATCTCCGATTTGCTATTTAGAAAAGTGTCACAACTAATAAAAGTGATTTTTCCAAAAATCGGTTTGAAATGCTTTATGGCGACAAAATTGTTAATTACCAAATCATTTAATAATGAAAAAATTGTTTCTTTTTTAAAATGTAGCTAATAGTCTTTTGGATTTGAAGGTCTCTAATCAAATATTGTGTCTATTGCTCATTATTAAAAAATGGACAACCTTGATAACTTTTATATCTGACTCTTTGACAACATTATTATAGTAGTCTTTTATTAAATTAAACATTATTTAATTTTTCTATCTCATCACTTATAGAATGAATTTCTTCAGATATCTTGAATGTGACGGCTTTTTAGATGTGTTACTTTTCTAGCTGTTAGAAACTCGGGGTACAAGTTGTTGCCGGTATCGGAGGTGCACCCGGTATCTACCGTTCAAAGTCGTTAGTCGATTATGATTCTTCGTACAAGGGCGACGAGGAGAAAACATAATGTAACTGTTGTTTTTCTCTGACTTTGTACGATAGAAACTGAGCCACGTACGCGTTGCTATGCGTGCGAGCAGGAGGGCTTGCTACGAAAGGGAGAGCGAGAGAGAAGGAAACAATCTCGGTACAGAACACCGGTCGGTTTGAAAACGCCGGGCGTTGGCCGTAACGTAACCGATCGGCGATGTAACATTTCGTTCTAATCATTCGATCAGCAGTTCGTTGTAATCCTTCGATCAGAACAGTTCTTTTGTAATCGATCTAGTCGAAGAGTTAGATAAGATAGATCGTTCTTAATTTTGTATTTTGTGGTTCTAAACTTACGAAATAACTTCGGCGGTTAGCAAACTAATCTGCTCAACCGCACGAGCATTGTAGTTTACGAATAATAAATTCTCACTTAGCGACATAATCACGAGTCACACTCTCGTAACTATCCTAAACGTTAGATCCGGGAATTTGTTAAAGGCGCAACGACAACGAAGTTGAACCTTCGACCCTTTTTATAGTCGCTTGCACTCTAACTCGGTCTAACACTAGCAAATCGACAAAATGCATAGGAGGATCAGGAAGATCAAGCTGAGAAACGAAAAATAAATTCAATTTTGTGAATAAATCAGAATGTAATAAAATACAATAGTTATGTAATAATAAAATAGTTTGAATGTAATTCAGAGGATTCAAAGTTTATTGTAATCCACAGATTTGGAGCTGGTTTAACATATGAGGACTACGAAGCGATGGCGAGGCACAAATTGGAGCGTCAGGGTAGCGCCAATGTGTCGCGGTGTATGAGGAAATACCCTCCGGGGATGACCTACGAGGAAATAGCGTCCTCGAGATCAGCTGTGACCAAAAAACAGGAGAATAAAATCGAGGAAGATAATAGTCCAGATAGGGACAGTCAGGAAAGCATAGAGCCCCTTCAAGAGAAGGACATCAAAGCCACAGGACCCGATCCATTTGATAAATTAAATTACAAAGCAGGTGAGCGATAAAATGAATATTTTCTTTACATTAATACACGGAGATTTTATGTGGATAAACATTGCCTATAAAGATTCATTAAACGAAAATTCAATATCATCGACCCAGTTTTAGCATTCAATGTTAATCTGTTTATTTACGTAACTATTTTGTACTGCTGTAAATTCTGGGAAAAAGTAAGACTTCTAGTTTTTATCTAATAACAAACTAACCATCAGCGTATAAACAATTCAGGTTTCCTTTAATATATTCTATTAACGCTTAACGTTTGTATTGACAGCTTATTTTCTCTTTCTAGTAAAATATGAATGTAT
The DNA here is from genome assembly GCF_001272555.1 of Dufourea novaeangliae. Taxonomy (NCBI): domain Eukaryota; kingdom Metazoa; phylum Arthropoda; class Insecta; order Hymenoptera; family Halictidae; genus Dufourea; species Dufourea novaeangliae. The sequence continues at coordinate 563,945 of NW_015374014.1, read as the reverse complement.
TCTACAATCTTTCATAGATCCAGTTCCACAATCTTTCAATCTCTGTAACACTGACGTTTTTTTTAAAGTACTTATTGTTTCTGATATTATTAAATCTTTCTAACAATAATACAACCGTTCACAAGAAATTTGTTTTATTGTCAATGTTTAACACAACAGCGACTTTATTTTTGTGTGAATGATTTTATATAATACATCTCATTCTTTTTTTGTCGCAAAGCAAGGGCCCCGACCCGCTATCAGACGGTCGTTTTTCGTTTAGGTAAATGAACGTTGATGTGAATGTACTGTAAACCACGGCAGGTGTCGTTCGTTCCTCACGAAATCCCAATGTCGAACTATTCTTGTTGCATCGAAGGAGAACTGTCGTTCGAAATGTCATCAATAACAAATTCTTAACGCAACCCGTAGAACATTATGTTGTTGCATAATAAATGTCGTTTTCCAATGAACTTCGTTTCAGCCACCTTAAAATCATTGAACGTAGGATTAAGGAGTGCATAACTGGTTGACAAAAATTTATCATTACAGATGGATTTAATTTCCATTAAAAATATTTGTTTCCCAATAACTCATAATCGTTCAAACTCTGCCATATTAAATACGTCAATTATTATGCAAGAACCTAATATTAGATTACTGCATAAATTCTATTCAACTGTCTTTTTTCAAAAGACAACAAGAGAAAGACTTTTTCATCCTGAGAAATTGATCACACATATTATTTCAAACCTATAAAATCCAGTTATAAGCACATAGTAACATGCAATAAACCTTTTTTTCAAACTAAATGTTGCTATGTTATGTATATGTACTAGAAATGATCAGAACGTTTGCAGGGGCTTAATATTTTCATTAATGGTCCAGTGAAGAAACGCTGCAACATAAAGGGCGCAGCAAAATTCGCGGTATAATCGACAATGAGTTGCTTCCACGGCAAACAACAAAACGAAAACTACAATAAAATTTTCCATCTGCAGCTTTATGTTCGAAAAAATTCGACTTATAAAATAATTTTGATAACACGAAGTTTCCGATATTTTTTAAACATTGTACGTCTGTAGGGAACCTTAATAGAAATATGTACTAGGCAACTTTTTTTTGCTCCTTATTGGTTATTGAGGATGAAAACACCCCTTAAACGTTAGTAAGTGTTTTGTTATTTGCCTATATATCTTGAATAATACAATAGATATAAAAAAATTGTTTGAATGAAAATTTAATGCTGTATAAAACTGTGGACTAAATTCTTAAAAATTCATTCAATTATTTATTCAAATGAACAACAACTTTTTAACAATTTCATTGCACAGATTTATACAGCATAAAAAGCCAGTAAATTATGATACTCACCATTTTTATATGTCTACTGTAGTTCTTCAGGTACACATTCTGAAAAATAGGAGAACGCAGATTAACGTTTAGGGGTGCCTGATATTTCTGATGAGGTCCCCTATAAATCAGTACAGTTTTAAAAGAATAGAGTTGCCGAAGTTTCCTTGTTAGTCGATTTTATTTGATTAGATTTCTTTTCCTTTCTTTTTTTTTTTGACTGGGGGAAAATCTTGAGAAGGCGACACCCTCTCCGCTGAGGGCGAAAACGGCCTGTGCGGGTTTTCGTCACGCAGAAGCACACTTTCGCGACCAGCCCCGCCCATGTTCCTCCCCCAACGGGGACGGGGTTCTCCTCAGTAGGGGGGGGATGGTGTTCCCAGGGACGGCTGTTAGTCCGTCTCGCCTCCTCCTTCCTACAGTGCCGCGGGGTCACCACTCGACACTGTCCCCCTCTGGGCTAGCCGCCATAGGGATGGCACCCCCAGTGCCACCACCTCAGCTCGGCAGCTCCGCGGGCAGCGCGAGGGCTCACCGCGGCAATGACCCCGTAAACTCGCGCGTCCGCGGGGCGGCTTCATTTTATAAGATTACTTCAACCTGTTATTATAATTCAAACATTTTCCCGTTCCTTTTTCTGTCAAATAGTTAAGGGTGTTAGAGATAAAGAATGAATATTACTGACTTTATTGAATATTATAACTTTTAATTACATGAAAAATAGACAAAGTTTGAAGAAATGCAGTTCATTTTTTGTTGGTTCATTTATTAGGATAGGCGGTAGTCAAATTAATACAAAACAAATAATACCATACCGTTACCTATGTTGCGGCATACCCATGATAAACTCGGGATTTGTCATTGTTCGTTGAAAACGATGTAAATGAGAATGATGGTATTATGACACTTGAATACGTTAACACTACATTGTAACACACTTAAACTTTAATATAAACATAACAAAATGTGATGTATGTAAATGTGTGTAATGATTGTGTTTGGTCTGTCTGATAGATATGTTTCGGATGGTGGTTGAATGTGTTCTGTCTGGTGGTTATGTGCGTAGTCGCGTATTGCAAGAGATCGACTTGTGATTGGTGGAAAATGCAGAATTTTCGTTGGTGTATGTTGTGGAAGAAATGGTACTATGAGGTGGAAGAAGTGGGGCTTTGTCTATGTATTGTTTCTGGGATTCATTGAAGTCAGCGGCGAAATACAATAAAGAAATGGTCTTAGGACAGTGAGTGTTTTGCACAAATGTGACGTGCGGCTGTTCAGAAATCCCCGTTTATGTCAGTATTGACGACCCAAGGCCTAAAAGACGATGATCGCTGTGACCATGGCCTACCTGCTTTGTGTCGCGACAATCTATGTTTTTTTATTAACAGAGATAGTAATTGATAGCATAAATTTTACGTTCCTTATGATCCAGTAGTATTTGAAAACAAGAAAACAAGTGAAACTTCGCACGTAATATGTACAATTCTAAAATTTCGGAATATTTTTTTATACCAGGAATTTTGTTACACCCTGTATAGGGCAAAGGCAGCTGAAATATCGTCGACAGTTTTTCCTCGGTGCAAATACAATAGTGTCTATTTAGATCCCTGCAGAGTTTGTGGAAAACGTAATCCCTTCGTGGAAAGTATCCTGTTGTACGCTTTCTTGTGAATTCATCTCTGCGTAAAATTGTCTATTCGTGAAGATTTATTGTTTGTTTTTGGAGTCATTCTGAATTGTAGACAGAACTTTGTGAAATCCCACGCTTTTTAGTTAATATACATTGACAATTTAAAAAATATGTAATTTATTCATGACAGAACGTATTCATAATAGTAGTATTGTATAACAAATTTAGAGGAAAGTCAATACTATATTATAAAATATTTACATCATATAAATATTCACTAGTTAATTAATTTATAAAGGAATGTACATATATAAAAAGACACTGTAAGGCACAAAAAAAGAGCACTATTTTTTATTGATTACTAAAAGTCAAAATATGTATCGGTTCGTAAATATACAGTGGACTCCCGTATAACGCGATTAATAGATTACGCGTTGTATGAATTCGCGTTATACGGGAGTCTACTGTACATTCATTATTTATTGATAGTAACTTACAATTATTCACACTTGTAAAATGGAATTTCTCGTAAATTCTTGGTTCAATTACTGTATAAAGTAACTCAATAACACCAAAATACAAGTAAAATTAAAAATAGGTAAAGAATATAAAGAAAGATGAAATATAAACTTTTTTATAATAACTTTTTAGAAGAATCATTCGGAATCATCAATCATTTATGATTTGCTCCTACTTATACATATGTATAGTACTATACATGTATAGTAGGTTGTTGCGTATCAAATGCCGATTTTTTTTAGTGGAACTCCGTATTTTATTCAACTTCAAAGAACATTATTAGTTAAAGAATGATTATTTACATTCCAAAGTGAAATATGCCTATGTATGTTCATACAATTACTATTAAGAACCTAAATTCTTGAAAGTGAATTTTTTAATTTTCATAAAAAAAGTATCAAAACCGTAGACAAAAAGTTTTATGGAGCCTTTGAATCTGACTACTAAATTTTCGAAGTAGATTACTTTGAACATTAAATTTCAAACTTATCGATCATTAAAACCGACATTTCATATGGAACAACCTTATAGTAAAAACTGCTCCCCTATTAGAATCCAAATTAGAATTCCCCATTTTAGGAGCATTTTGAACCCCAAATCTTTTTGAACGCAACAATTTACGCTTATACGATCTACACTCTTGAAATGTGTGCAAAGATCCTTACTGTCTCATAGTACGATAGCGCCACTGTACTTTTGTCGTTTCTATGTCTTCGTTTGGAACATTAGATTAGAGGCGTACCTAAAAGTGTCAAAGCAACAGACTTGGCGTGACACACATGTACAGTACAAAGAGTATTAATTAGGAGAGTAGACGCGTTACCAGTAAATTAGAAGAGTTATTTCAGATATGCCCTGTAGCAGCGACTCGACGAGCGATCAAGACGGCTACGGCCCCAGCACGAGCCTAGATTCGAATATGGATGGGCGAAGAATGTGGCAGAGATCAGGTAAAAAGAGTATTTTAAATATAGAAGCAATTTTTTGAACATAACAAACAAATTTTGACAGATGGGTTTGCAGAAATTGAGATCAAATAAAAATTTGATTACTGTGTTAAGGGTTCTACCGGGATTCCAGTAATATGAAATTGATATTAAAGTTTATCAAATATTCTAATGTATTGAGTTTTAGACAATTAATTATGCTATGAACACATGTAATTTGAAGTTTAATAATGAGAGTTATTTACTGAGAAAGTTGAGTATAGTGGAAAAATATTGTCTGAAGTACTTTGTTCCCCGGATTTAATAACTATAAACGTTTGTTTCTTCCATCTATTTGTCGTGGATAAGCAAACTTTAGAAATACAGTAAAGGACAGTATTCTCTCCCTCTAATGACACTATACGTGGTACGGACAACGCGACTATAGAGAGTAATGGGCACGATTTTGCGATCCTCATCGTTGAGGAGACTAAATCATAGCCTGATTTATATTGTCGTGGTCGAGAGAGCTGCAAGCGCGTTTTGAAGAAAAACGGTTATTTCGAAACTTTGAAAATACAATGTCAGTATCGTAATCGAAAATGTACAATAGGAAAACGCGTAATTCGAACAAAGATGGACACTCGATCGACTGACCAACGATTGACTGATCTACTATTCTACTGTTCTACTGTTCTACTGAGCTACTGAGCCCTACGTGGCAAGACTGAGCTTCTTATATGTATAGTCCTCCTTATTTCTGTTTCCCGTGGTGGGGGTGTGTGCTGGAGATGAGCTGTGAGAATATGAACTATTGTTTACTGTGTTTGAAACGAAGATGTGATTACGAAGAGATCGATAAAGCTTGAATATAAAGAGGGGATACTGTATTTATACTCTCTGTATCGACTACTTGGTATATTGTCAATGATTACAGTTGTAATATCTATAATTCAGGTTCATCGGGATCACTACAATCTTGGGCTTCCAGTCTATCAGCAGACAGCCTGTCTGAGGAAGCCGCCGCGGACTTCATGAAATCCTTTGTACCTCTTCTGTTCGACGCTCCAAACACTATTGATCAAGAACAAAAAGCGAACTTCGGCCAAATGGTTCTTGTACGTATTTTTAAAAATTATTATACCGGGTCGGGCAATAACTATGTCCACTTTGAATATTGCCGTTATTTGTAATAATACGAAAAATGTTACATACAAAACTTACACGGTATAGAGGGGGGCATATTGTGACACAAACATTTTCTGCGTGGGTGAAGGCATAGAGGAGATTTCAAGGTCATCTCTATTTTTTTTTTAATGGAATACTATTTTTTTTTATCGCGATGTGATAGCCGGTGTTGAGACGACTTCAGCGAGCTATCATTGAAGGTCATGCAAGGTCAAATGTGGTAGTAAAATAAACTTTCTTACATTACAGGAGATGCTCGAAGTAGTGGCCGTTTGCGTTAATGCAAACTTGCAATGTTCGTATCGCTGCATCGCGTGCATGTCTTGGCGTTTCTGAACTTATTCTAGCACATGCCGTATTATTTCATAAACCCTCACTTTTACATAAACTGGTCTACTTTAAAATGGTCTTGTAACATTGTTTATGTTGCGGCAATACATCGCGTATAGCTAGAAATGTAAACATCTCATCAGTTCGTAACATTAACATGAATCGGTAGTCAGTCTCGGTCGATTGCTAAGTCAAGTAGCTGCGTGATTATCAAAATAAAGTTTTCTTTCAAAGAGCAAGTGGAAATGATCCTTATTTATGGAGAAATGCGACAAAATTCGATAAGAGCTCAATCCTTGTATGCTGAAGGATATCCAAACCGTCGACATCCTTCGCACCAAACATTTCAAAGATTGTGCGAAAAATTGAGAGAAACCGGAAATTCGGGTACTCGTAAGAGCAGTCGTCGTAAAAGAGCAACTGATGAAAGAAATGAAGTTGGTGTTCTATCGGTTGCAACTCATAACCCGCAGATCAGTTCTCGACAGATTGAACGTGAGTCGGCTATCAGTAAAAGGAGCGTACTACGAATACTTGCACGGCATAAATTTCATCCATACCGTATTACTCTTCGTCAAGAGTTACACAGTACGGATTTTATGAATCGTGTTGCATTTTGTCATAATACAAATCGATGAAACATTTTTTTCTTCAATACTGTTCACCGATGAAGCTACGTTTACTAACCATGGAAATCTTAATTTGCATAATATGCATTATTGGAATATCGATAATCCACACTGGTTACAAGTTGAGCATCAACGACAATGGTCAGTTAACGTGTGGTGTGGAATCGTTGGTGATCAATTAATCGGACCGCATTTTATCGATGGAAATCTTACTGGCGAACGATATGCACACTTTATACGAAGTAGATTAGGGACTAAGACGGGTGTCCAGCACATTATGCTCGGAGAGTAAGAGATACACTGAACGAACTTTACCCAAATAAATGAATAGGAAGTGGAGGATTAGTTCATTGGCCACCTCATTCTCCAGATTTAACTGGACTTTTTCATTTGCTCTGAGGAGCATTGAAAAATGCTGTTTATCAAGAAGTACCCACTACACCAGAAAATATGAAACAACGGATAATTGCAGAATGTGCTAGAATAAGTTCAGGAACGATAAGACATGCACGTGTTGCAGCGATACGAAGATTGCAACTTTGCATTGACTCAAACTGTCACCACTTCGAGCATCTCCTGTAATGTAAGAAAGTTTATTTTACTAACACATTTGACCTTCCTGACCTTCAATGATAGCTCGCTGAAGTCGTCTCAACACCGGTTATCACATCGCGATAAAAAAGAAATAGTATTCCGTTAAAAAAAAAATAGAGATGACCTTGAAATCTCCTCTATGCCTTCACCCGCGCAGAAAATGTTTGTGGCACAATATGTCCCCCTCTATACCGTGTAAGTTTTGTGTATAACATTTTTTCATATTATTACAAATAACGGCAATATTCAAAGTGGACATAGTTATTGTCCCACCCTGTATATGTTAAAGTAACAAAAGTGAAACGTTTGGAAGTTTCATTGGAAATTTTAAATAACTGTCCGACTGACTTGTTTTCAAAAATCTTCAAAAAACTCCTTCGTTACTAAAAAATATGATACAATTAAATTAGTAGTTATAAATTACGAATTCGGTGTCAATTATTCAATTTATTTTCTATAAGTGTCCTAAGTCATCGAAGCAGTTTCCCGTTATAATTAATATTATTGTATAGAATTAAAATCTTATGGTTGTATTGCAAAAATTTATACCGTATGTACTGTAGGGTGGACCTTAGATACTATGGACGAAAAAAAATTTTCGAATTTCTTTCGGGACACACGCTTGGATTGTGACACCCGTGGCTCATCAAATTTGATAATTGTTGAATTTTAGAAACTTGTTTTTCTTCGTTATAGTACATCGTAAATATACGTGTTGAGACATAATTTAATTTGTACTTTTGTGCTCTATAATGTTACGAGAAGAAAATACAAGATTAAAGTTGAAAATGTATCATGATCTTGGAATCTCAAAAGTTGAGTTTCAAGAAAAATTGTTTCTTTGGCATTATATTTACTTCATCGAACAGTACAAATTTCATTTAAGGAATTCTTTCATATCTTTATTAATCACAAAGACATTTACAATATATTATTTACATATACAATATACTGCATATTTATTATACAAAAAACTGTGTTATAATCAAAAAGAAAATTTAGAGGAGAAAAAAAAGAAGGTATCTTCGTGATTTAAAAATATCCTTTTCAATATTTCGTTGAAATATTTTATATATCTTTTGATAATGTCTGTTTTTTTACATCCGGAAACTGTTTTCTATTTTCAGCAACAATTTGCAATCTGTATTGCTTTTCTGTCTAATTTTGTGTTAATATTTTATTATAGTCTTGTATAAATTTGTCACCACATTCGGCAGTGTCGTTTACAACGTTTACTTCTTGAGCGATGCTTAATTCGTATTTGAAATCATTCTCATCCTTCCACAAATCGGGATCATTTTTTAAAAATTCAGAAGAAATTGAGAATCTTTCAAAGAAATTTATTGAACATTGTGAAATGAAGTATTCAATATCTCTGTGAATGTAGACATCTACATCAATCGTCTTGACCATTTTCAGTTTCGTGTTCTTTTCCACTTTTTTGTCATTGTTACGACCTGTGTGCGAATTTTATCCGGAAGTATAACGGGTGGGACGTAACACCCCGCCCCCTTAAAATTTAGTCATCGTCCTCGATGATGTACTTCGAATTTACGAATTACCGAATTCGGATGTTTGTGTTTTTTTTTCTCTCAGTTATATCTACAGCTACATTCTACAAGGTGTTAATGTGGGTGTGAATCAAAATGGAAAACATGAAAATTATGTAACTCTTACGCATTGTGTGGGTAGCTGTCGCGTAGATGGAATCGGATTCTTTTCTTCAGTTGTTGATACGATCATTGGTTCGGCATATTGGCGATCTTCTTCGGTTGTCGGCGTCTGCTTCCATATTGTGATTATCTCGGCTCACCTTAAGTTTCTTACAGAAGCATGAAGCAGTCTTCAATCGGGGGACTATGATGTGTGCTATTAAATGGCTTAATATGATTATTAGTGTTGTTAGACCAAATCCAGAGTACAGCATTGTGTTGCGGTATTGGCGAGGTCTGTGATGTTCTGCGAGTTGTTCGATTTCCTTCTCGACATCTCCTAATGACCCTTCGAAGTTGCGTTCATTCCAATTCTCCGTAACATCTTCCCTTGGGTTAGCTGTTGTTTCTGCATTCAAAATTGATTGCGGGATTTCCTGTGCAAATTCATCTAAAACAGGCGATATATTGTTGAGATTTAATGTAACATTTGGGACATAGAAAGATTGTTGTTGTGAAGTCGTAGAACGCCTACTCCTGTGAGTGTCAGTTGCACCGTTTTCTTGTTGTTACATAAAATTTTAATGCTTTCTGGTTTTTCAAATGAAAACAGTCAGCCCTCCAATGTACGTACGCAACTCCAATAAGGCTCGTGGTGATGGAGAACTCGAACGTCACAGAGACGCATAACCTCTACCGATGGTTGTGTGAGAAGTAGACATTCGCAAGAGTTGTGCTAACTGTCTCAAAAATTGGTGCATCTGCAAGGCAAAGATGTTGATGAGGAGAGATGACACGATCATGCAGATAATCATCGGTAACCAAGAAATAATGTCGATAATCCGTCGATAATGCCAAATATGGTGCCCGGGGTTGTATACAGGGTGTAACAATAATGTTGTCCGACCCGGAAATGGGGCACTCGGGGGGTGAATTGGAACAAGTTTTTCCTTAGCAACAATGTAATCTGAGACTTCGTTACCGAGATATTAACGAAAAACCTCGACCAATCAGAACGCGAGTTTGTCAGCCGAGTTCCCGCGCTAGTGGTGGCTACGTAGATTTTTAAAACAGAGATGGGGTAATAAGGAGTCAATTGAATCAAAATGATTTTGTTTCGCGATAATACTAAATATCAGATGTTTTCTGTGGGGTGTTATTAAGATTTGACCCAAATTTGGTTTGGCATCGCGAAGGTTTTTGGCGTCTATTATTCCAGTATCAATCAACAGTTTACTTACTGGTGAGGTAATTTTAATATTGGCTAATAAAAAGTGAACAATATTGTCCCTGTTATACAGGATACCTTCTTGGCAATTGTCAATTGAACATGAGGGATCGATACAAAATGGATTGATTATGTGCTCCTCGTTAGACGGGATGATAAGGTACACCCTGTATACCTTCGATTTCGAAGCTAGGTCTTGTGTTCAGAGCAGGTCGAAAGCTAACGGATACTGGAGGGTTTGGACTGCCTACCTATGCAAATGTTCAAAATTTTCAAGAGTATTCATGCAAACTATTCTATACGCAGGAACTAACAGTAATATTAAATAATTAAGAAACTACAATCTTGATGAAAGTATGAGTCACTTCATTACAATACTGAAATCTGCTATCTTTTATAAGATATGAAGGCACATAAACGAAAATGTCGAAATATCTTCTTTATTTATACATACATGAAAAAGTGTCTAAAACAAAAATTGTACTGTTGGATGAAGTGAATACAATGCTATAGAAAAAATTTTGTTTTTGACGCCAAGTTTTGGGATTTGAAGGTGGCGACTTTTTTTCGCGGTGATTTTATATTTTCTTTTCGTATTTTTATAGAGCATAAAGAAAACTAATTCAACGATGTATAAAACCGTATATTTACGATGTACTACAATGGAGGGAAACAAGTTTCAAAAGTAACAAATTTTCAAGTTCGATGAGACACGAGTTCCCTTTATCCGATCGATGTAAAATTTTTCACACATTATTTTTTCAGCTAGTGTAATAATCCTAGCGGGTGTTCCGAAAACAAATTCGTTGGTTGAAAAATAAAATCCACCCTAATGTACTGTAATTCTGAGTATTGGTACATATATTAAAAATTGTGCAGTGACAATAGGGACGTTATTTTTTAAATAGCATAACACAGTTGCAAAAGCTTATATATTTTACTATTGAACGTGAAAAGCCTTCGATATGATCGACAGATTGACATAAAAAAATGTTTTTTTATAAATGATAAAAACAACTGCATATTTTATAGCGTCTCTATTTACCTTTATTTTTTATGCATACAGGTAAATAACTTTTTCGGCCTAAAATTGAAAGAGTAGCTTCACTGTTTGAACAAGTACGTACTTGTAAAAAAAGTACGTGTCAAATATGTTGGAATTATTTGATGTCTATACCTATTATAATAGCTTCATCAAAACCTTTTTGCTAAAATTGAAGCTACTTTCAATAATTGGTTGATAAAAAGCGTGAATACCATACGAAAACTTGCTGTTTTACCTTCAATTCATAATAGTTTTGAACAAGCCGTATATAGACATCCGTAGTCTACAATAATTATGATAACTCTCGTCCTATTTAACCAGAGATATTATACATGGACACATTGCAGACAGAATCTGGTAGAATATGGTTCGCGAGAGTAGTGAATGCGAGAAGAGCCCGTCCTTGCGTTACAGAGGCTTCGTTTTATTCATTGGCGCAACATTTTGCAGTGGCGCTCTTCGAGTGTCACGAAGCCGACGACTTTGCACCAGCGAAAAGTCTCATGAATATGTGCTTCACATTCTACCACGAAGGTATTAAGTTAATTTTTCATTCATCTTCCAATGTTATACAGGGTGACAACAAGAAAACGTTCAGAATTTTAAAGGTAGATAATACGCGACAAATGGAGAAAAAAAGCCCTAATAAACATGGAAAAAAAAATTAATATTTTCAAAGCTATAAACAATTTTTCGTTTTTTTCATACGAAGGCGTCAAATGAGTGGCGAAATGAGAGGAGGACATGTAAAAAATACATTATCACGAAAAGAAGAAGTGGTCGGATAATCCATTGCTTCTATGAAACATATTAGGTCCCGAAGGAAGCAAGCTACTCACTTTAACTGAAACGAGAAAATTGTTTATAAATTTGGAAACATTCATTTTTCGAGTAATGTTCCTTAGGATCTTTTTCCTCCATTTGGTGGGTACCATCTACTGTTCGAGTTCTAAACCATTTTTTGATCACCCTTAGAATAGAAAATCGATGAGTTTTCTATGGAGTTTGTGCCAAACAATTAAATTTTTACTCGTGTATTCTTTTACGTTTCAACCAGTTGAAGTACCCGGATTGGAGCCGTATCGAGAATACTTGTACACGCATCTGCGAGTACAACCGATTTGGACGTCGATGAGATTCTGGACGGCAGCGTTTTTCGACGCGGTGCAGTGCGAACGAGCTTCGAGGCCAGTTCCCCCGAGACCCAAATCCCTCGACCAGGAAGCCATAGCTGTTGAGGATCGAAGATTTCAGGCTAACATCGTTTTCGGGCAATTAGGGTAAACACTTTAATGAGCAAACAGCTTTCATATTGGTAGATTCTAACATTTTCGATAGAATTAATTTCGAATTTTTTCGTTTTACAGAACGTTTACTTGTAATATGCACGCATTTGGCCTGTCGCGAACCCTGTGCTTAGAATTCCTTAGGAAACAGTGCGTGATCGCTAATTTAACGAAAGGTAAGCCTAATATTCAATATATCGTACCCCCGCGAGAAAAGTATCACAAGTCAATTTTCAATTTTTATTTTGTTGCGTGAAGTATATTATGATACGTAGATCCATCATCCAGAAAAACGTCATAATATGAAGTCTAATACTTCGAGCGAAATGGCACTAGTGTCACTTCATTAACATATTACATATTCTAGGCTTGTGACACTTTTCTTTTGTGTGTGTGTGTGTGTGTATGTGTTTTTTTCGGAGGGTGGGCGGATAATCTTCCAGACTCCACGAGCCCGTGCTGTGTGGGTTGTGGGATTTTCACCCACTAAAAACCGTCTCGCTTGTCACATTCTCTTTCCTGTGTCTTTCACGGAACCGCCGTCAAGCATTACTTCGCGGTCAGGGTTGCTATTGCAGCAGCATCTTTCTTCGCGCTACCCTAACACGCGCTTCCTATTCCATTCTTTGAGGCGTACTTGTTTGAGAAGGATCAGCGCATACTCATCGATCGCGTTCCATGCTTCTTCGGTGTTCCGCATGAGCGTGACGATGTTCTCCAGGGTGATGGCTCGGTCAAGTCTTCCTTGCAGTACGCTCCTTTGGCTGTCAAAGCGATGGCAAACGAAGAAAACGTGCTTCGCGTCTTCTTCCATATCGTGACATATTGGACATGCAGAACTGTTGTCCCGTCTGAAACAATATTGGTACGCCCAGAAGCAACCATGTCTCGTCAACATCTGCGTGAGGTAGTAACCAACCTCGGCTTGTTACGGATCCAGCCACGGATTCAGCACGGGGATCAGATGGTGGGTCCATCTTCCACCTGGGGATAATTCCTAACAGCTTTGCGACTATACTCTTGAGACACAGCTTTCTCCTAGGCAGATGTCATGTCGTCGTCTTTTCATTTTCCCCTATGAAACAATCGACGTCGCTCGTCCGCCAGAATTTCAATGGGCATCGTGCCGACTATCACACATGCTGTGTCGCAGGACACGGCGCGGAAGGCGCAGGCCACCCTCAGAACACTCCTTCGATGTATCGCAATGACACATCGCTTGTATGTGGCCGTGCTCAACGCTTACACCCAGCTAAGTGCTGCGTACAGAAGGATCGAGGTTACCACGCTCGCAAGTAGGGGTTTTCTGCTCTGTTTGGACCCACCGATGTTCGGCATTAAGCGTGATAACGCCGTCGTTGCCCTTGCCGCCTTTTTGCTGGTACATGTTAGGTGGCCTCGGAAACGAAGCCTGTCGCACAACCGAACCCCGAAGTACCTCAGCGAACCGCCGGAAGTTATTTTGTACTCACTGACCGAAACTGTAATGGTTTCCCTACTACTTCCTGCCGGTGATGAGCACCGCCTCGGCTTTTTCATCCGCGAGTTGCAGTCCAACCGATGCCAGCCACTGCCGTATGACGGCGACCGCCTCGTTAGAGATCTGTCCGATCTCTTCCAGGGTTTTCGCCACCACCAGGATGACAATGTTATCGCCGAATGCGATGATCTTCGCCCTTCCGGCATTTGAAGCCTGAGTACCTCGTTATAAAACACGTCTCATATCGGCGGACCCAGCACAGAGCATTGAGGGACTGCTTCCGTGACCTTGTAGGTCCTTGTTCCGTCGTCGGGGCTGTAGAGCAGGATCCTGTTTTTGAAGTAATCTCCGACGTTTCTCCTTACGTATTCCGGGGCACCCATATGACGCAAGGCCTCCAGGATGCAGCTCCAACTCGCGGCGTTGAAGGCATTTCGGATACCAAGCCTCATGACCGCGCAGTACAGTCAGCTCCTCTCTTTCACCTCCTTCCTGCGATCGCCTTCCTTGCGTTGTCGACGACCAGATTAACGGCATTCACAGTTGAGCGAACCTTCCGAAAACCAAATTGGTGATCGGATAGACCTCCGTTGCTACGTAGGGAGCAACAAGCCCTAATCCGAGAGCTGAATGCTCCCACCTTCGACTTCCTGACTGCAGAGGTTCTTGATGGCTGTGCTCTGCGCATAAATCCGCGCACCTCACATATTATGGCCTGGTGGTCGCTTTGTCCCGCGTTTCTCGATATCAAGATTTCTAGTTTTCGACGAAATATAGCCAGTTAGAAACAACATTTATTACTTGCCACGTAGTGCCTGTTCGTTTTGATCGGTTTCAAGAAATTCTGACGCGTATTTCGACACGTATAATGAGTGCTTTGCACACCACTGTACGGGGTGCAGGTTAAGCATTGCTTTTATATTGCCATGCTATACTTATTTGATCACTGGGCCCTAATCCTCTATTTATGGCCCCGATATGGTACTACCTCCTTAGTTTATTATTGTCGATTTTTTTATTAACTCTATTAAATCTGTATAAACGAATTTCTCTCATTTTCCTTAAATACAAACCCTAATCTAATAGTTTTAACAGGCAGAATCTGGATACCCGAAGATCGTGTAAAAATGTAGTGAAATTGCCGTATACTGTATTTGACTTTCATATCTCATTCTCTATGTTTACAAAATGATTGTCGCTGATTAACACCTATTCTCTGGTATCTTACAATTCTTTAACATAAATTTTGTCTAATTTTACAGACCAGGAAAAAATGTTACGAGACAACATAGAAAGAATGTACAACGAGACTGAACCCTGGCGGTAGTTTCATTTGGTCATGTTCCTGCAACCTTTGGAAACAGTTCATTCGAAACATGTCCAGCTCCTCAAGTGCGATTTGCGGAAAAGATCGACGCGG
This sequence comes from Dufourea novaeangliae, assembly GCF_001272555.1. Lineage (NCBI taxonomy): Eukaryota > Metazoa > Arthropoda > Insecta > Hymenoptera > Halictidae > Dufourea > Dufourea novaeangliae. Next base: position 548,686 of record NW_015374014.1, on the reverse strand, counting down.
AAGTAATTGAATCGTAACTCCAATGAAAAGTGGGAACGTACGATTCTGGAAAGAGCAAAAATGTCAATTTGATCGAGTAATAACAATCCCAAACCAGAACACCGAACTACACGGTGAGAATTGATTCTGAGTTTAGCATGCAGATGGTTCCTATAGTCAGATATTATAGAAGCAATTTATTACGTCGACTCTATAATCTTTAACAGAACATAAGAATAGTTTACTAACTTTGTGTGAAATGTCATTTAATTCATTACATTAATTCACGCAATTCATTGAATCGCTTTTATAAATTTAAATCGAATATATATTTATTGTTTAAGGCTCTTTCTTGGCCGTTTAGTAGGATCCTATGAATTCGAGTCACGCGATACGATGAGTGAACGAAAATTGAGAAAACGTTAAATCGAGAACGATGGGGGCAGGGAGAAGATCGATGATTTCGATTAATTTTACGGCGAAACCTCCGTGTCCCGAATTTACGTAAATTTTAAGCATAAACGGACAATATTCGCTGCAAATCGTTCTCTGGATGTCAAGATTTCTAGTTTTCGACGAAATATAGCCAGTTAGAAACAACATTTATTACTTCTGAAACGGATATTTCATTAATTTTTTTATTTCAAGTAGCATCGGGATATATTATAAAATACCAGACGATAGTTTTCACTAAATATACTTGTTAACAGCACACAAAGGATTATGTTCCAGGAAAATATTTCTGCGGGTCTGTAAATTAAGTTTTGCAGACTTAAAGCTCAGTTTGTCGATGCGAAATACTGCTGCAAGCAACACCGAAATGAAATGAAACATTGTAAAGCTATGTGCGTTTATAGCGAGGGACAAAAGTATTCGTTTGGTACAAGTGTGCAAGGAAACGTCAATAACAACAGGAGTAACCGAGGATAATTGTAAAATTTTACAATTACTAAAAATTCGATATTCACTCGTGCATACTATTTTCTCGGGACAAAAGTGTGCCTCCAGTGTAAATATTTATTATTACTATTTTGTGAGATACAGTTGTCTCGCTTTTTAAAATTCTTGCATTCTACTGATAAATCATTGATTATATTAACAACAGATATTATGTGATCTGTTAAAACAGCAAACTAAGCGCGACATCATTTCCGTTCCAGAACGAGCTTAATATATCTAAGTATCTATTAATGTAGGAATACAATATTATTAAAGAGTATTAATAGTGCACTGAAAATTTTTACCAAAATTGTGGTGGATTGCTTTGAAAAAATCATAATTAATTTTTAAATAACAAAATTTGTTGAATAATTTGAAAAATGTATTCTGTCACACATGCTACTACCCTGGGCAAATAGTATTTGATCGAGAAAACTAGACATCTATAGCAAAAATATTAATCGTATATGAAGTAAAAAAAGTGGTAAAATATTAACTACACAATAAAAACGCGAAACAATGATTAGAGCAGGTATTTAATTAATTCTTAGCTACTTATTATTAATCTTCAAAATTTGATTGGTTAAAGGAATCATAAAAAAATAAAAATTCCATTTACTCTCTTAAGGACTTTATTCGGTTAAAAATGACATGAAAAATTGGTTCAATTGGATTTAAATGTAATATTTTACTACATTTCACACCGTCCTATGTGCTACAAATGCAGAAGATCAGTAGTTTAGTTAGTACCATTTCTTTTATTTGGAAAATAAAAGTTCTTTTTAATAATCTGCACTAAATATGAACAGACCATTTTTCAACTGCGAAAGTATTGACTGTTTTTGCATTAATGATGATTATTAACATTAAACCATTGCAATATTAACTGTTACTTGAAATAGGCCCATCATTTCCCATAGCTTTTTACCATCTTTTGAACAAAACTAGAATTACCTGTTGATAAAATGAAACTATCCCCTGTTGATAAATGAACTATCGTTCTTATCATATTAATCCATTTGAACAAATATTGATATTTTGCCTGGGGTAATAGGAAAAAATTGTATTGAATCTTGTGGAATCTCTCGCTTGACTGCGTTCTATACATTTGTTCCATAATCTGCAAATCCATAAAATCTATAGTCAAATCGTTAGTAATTTCATATTTATTACATTTCGTTTACTCGTTGTAGAGCACTGTAAGTACTTTCTACCCAGCCTTTTTTGTTCCTATGAAATGATAAATGTCATATTTACACAGAATGGTTCCAGAAAGTTTCAACGTATTTTGATTGTAAGAATATAAAATAATGACAATATATTGATTACGGTTACACAGCAAAATTACAAAACTCAATAATTTCAATTAATAGATATGTAGGGTGCGACCAAAGGATGGTACAAGCAGGCAAGAGGTGATTCCTTTTTAAATCAAAACTGTAGAATAAAATTATTTCACCAGTCATAATTTTTAAGATTATCAACCCTGAAAATGTATCTAAACAGGGTGTCCCACCCGATTTTGACATTTTGATTTTCTCGCTATTGTTACTCGTAGCAAAAAATGTTTCAGCGGAGGCTTCAATGGTATCAAGTGGAGCATATTCTGATGTTAGTTTTTTCGTGAGTAGACGCGTAAAGGTCATATAACGGTCAACTTTGTTTTTTTAAATGGAATGAGGTATTTTTTAATACATGAATCGATGCAGTTACACATTCGTTACAAAAAAGTACTAACCTATGTATGTCGAAATGTTAGGAGTTCTGGACATATTTCAATTTAAATAATTCTAAAATAACATTACTGTCGTACTTTATTACCATTCCTGTAAATAAACGCTAACGTCTTAGTAATGGTATTTTAGAATTATTTAAATTGAAATATCTCCTGAACTACTAACTTTTCGATATACATAGGTTAGTACTTTTTTGTAACGAATGTCTAGCTGCATCGATTGATGTATTAAAAAATACCTCATTCCATTTAAAGAAACAATGTTGACCTTTATATGACCTTTACGCGTCTACTCACGAAAAAACTAATAACATCAAAATATGCTCCACTCGATACCATTCAAGCCTCCGCTGAAACATTTTTTGCTACGTCAAGACGTCAAAATCGGGTGAGACATCCTGTATAGAATGTTTGGATTTGTACTAGTAGAATCAGAATACACTTAACAGACACGTTTGCAGAGTCCTATTCAATTGCACACGTTCCAGAAGAATTTCGAATTGAATTATCTCAGAAACGAAGTCTCAGTTGATAAAATTTACTGTACACTTTCGATTTACTTTTGCATAGGAAATCACCTCCTACAAGCGTGTACCATCCTTTCGGTCGCATCTTGTATACCTGTACACGTACATAGCTGTTCTATACTTAATTAGGATAGTCCTTAGTTGCATACTGAAACGAATATATAATTTCCTGGTAACATTCAAAGGAGCTTATTGTTTTATATGCACTACTGTTATCACAATAATAGTAACATACAGTCAGACAAACTGCTAGAAGGATCATTTATGTAGGAAAACAATAATGTGTATACAATAACTTTTTGGAACCGGTACATATTTAACTTTATTACCAACATAGAAACTATATTTTTTTATTTCCACGTTCTACCCGCGCGAAAACTTTTATCCCTCAACGTAAGTTAATCAAGGACTAAGGGTATCTCGTTAATCACTATCACGACATTCTTTTATAAACCATTATTTATAGTATACGCTAAGCAAACTTTCTTTCGGTGATATTCATGTACATATGTAAAACACGTGTTTGTATTTAAAGACATATCATTGAATTCAAATGGCGCTGTACTTTATTTTGTATATCGGTCCGCACTTCCAGCGAAGATTGTTAGCAAACAAAGAGAATCATTAATAAACTCCTTCGCCACAGAAATCGTTGTTATTAATATAAAAAAAGGATCATTTTTGTCCTTACCTAGTGATGTGGCGTACTTACGATAAGCTCGCGATTTGCCACTGCTCATTGGTAAATTTATATCGCGGAGCTTGTTGGAAAGTGGTGTGATTGTGTATAGTAATATATAGCGTGTAACAAAAATGTTGGGGGACCCGAAAATGGGAGACTCGTGAGGTGATTTGAAACAATCGCAGAGCGTAGCCAACGCTACTGCGGGAACTCGGCCGGCAGACTCGCGCTCTGATTGGTCGGGGTTCTTCGTTAATATCTCGTTAACAAAGCATCAGATAACATTTTTGCTAAGGAAGAACTTGTTTCAAATTAACTCACGAGTCTCCCATTTCCGGGTCCTCCAACATTTTTTGTTACACTCTGTACTATGAATTGAATAAGTTAACACTACTTTATAACACACTTAAACTTTAATATACACGTAACAGAATATGGTGTGTTGTGTTTGCTCTGACTGATAAATGTGTACTGGTTAATGGGTGAATGTGTTCTGACTGGTGGCACAGACGAGATACAAGAATAGACCTAACATGCAATATAATTTTTTGTCCCATGCTACGAGGGCGACAGAAGCCCCCTTACCATTTTAGTGTCAATACCCGACGTTAACGATAAAGCATGAATTCTGAGTATTATTAGCACAAATGAAGTGTTATATATTCCTTCATATTGCGTGTATGTATATGATTTGACGGGAATTAAAATATCCGATGCTTCAGTTTAAGGTTAAGGGATAAATATGACAGTCATGAAACATGAAACAGAAAAGTATAAATTTTTTCACTTAACTACAAGACAATTTATTCACAATGCATCGTTAATGGACATTTTATTAATGTTACTTTTTACATGTTCTTGTATTATTCGTTTTTATATCTTGCCTTACATTTGTATATTTGTAACAGATAAATTTAGAATAGATGTAGTTTCATAAATAGTTTATCAAATCTATATGTGGGAGAATATATACACCGTTTTTATTAATATTTACATATTTATAATTTATATGGGAGTATGAATAGTTTTACTGCCTATTGTAAGAATCTTAATACGCACGAACAATTACTTTCTGGCGATTGGTAAATTTTTACATATGAATTTACTTATACGTTCTTTACTTACAAATATTTTATTTATTGCGAGTAATTAAATAATGAACGTATGTTAATATTCAGCTACGTGTCTCTCAAATTAAGTGAAATACAGAAGTTTTATTTTCTCGAAAATTAGTGTCAAAGAATGCAGCAACTGGTCAGATTAGTTGCGCAAATAAATCGAAACCCTGTATCGGCACACTGTTATTTAGGCTATCAAATATCACACGGAGTCTTTTAGGAAGTAGTAAAATCCTTTACACAAATTCAATGAAATACTTTCAGGTACCCAGTTTAGGGCTATCAAATTAGAATGTTCAAGAAGAGGTAAAGAAGTTTCATATTTGCAATTATTTTGTGATACTGTAATAGAAATCGGTATCCCGTGAGAAAAATCGTATTTAACGATATGAAATGAATGATAAATGACGGTCTTAGGGATTTATACTGGAAGGCTAAATCTTTAAAAGGAACATGTCGCTTAAACAAATTAGTTAAAAATGATATATATTTGGGAAATAGGAACATTATAAATAAACGAGAGCGGGAGAGCGAGCCGCGGTATCGGTGCTCTCCGTCGGTGTCGACGCGTACCGAACGATGCCGATGATGGTCGAAGCGGGCGAACGGGAAAGAGCGAGCCGCGGTATCGGTGCTCTCCGTCGGTCCAACGCGCTAGTCATGTTGCGTCACAGAGTTTATTGACCTAGCCGTGTACGCCGTGTACCATGGCCGTACCTTACCGTACCATACGGTGTTTGAGTCGTTCAAGGAGGAACGTCGTTCAAGCCGGCAAAAACAATTCAAATCAAACAAACGTTATACACCGTATAAAGGAACCTGTTATTTACTGTGCACATTGTTAATTTATTTACTGTGCATATTATTAATCTATTTACTGTACATATTGTTGTGTCCCCTCTCTTGTTACTAATCCCTTGTACGTTACAGATGTTCGAGAACCATTAGCTTCGATATTTATCTTCTTATGTACTGTGATTTATTTACTGTGATTTCTATACTGTGATTTCTATACTG
>NW_015374014.1:509317-542395 GCF_001272555.1 Dufourea novaeangliae | reverse complement strand
CTCGTTGATTCTCTACACAGACTTCGGGTACGGGCAGTGGGTCTGTACACTAAGACTGTTTGCCGATCCCTCTGGTTTCTATTGAGAAGCCAGATAACGGACGTGTTTAGTCTTTGCCTGGCAAATAGGATTTGGAGAAAGATTCGTGCGTGAAAGGGTACGGAGTAGGCGGGAGCCTGCTCCGTAAACAGAGAATCTCGCTTGCACTACCATGCTTGTGTACTCCTTTGGTTCGGGTCTGGTACGCAGGTGATCAGCCCAAAGCTCCATGGCAGTAAAAAATGTATCCGGGTTCGCGAGGTGTCGCCTTTCTTTCCCATTTTCTTAAACCAGGCTCTGGCGACAACACTTGCATCGCGATACTTGTTCATACTGTAGTTTAACGTAGTTCATCGTAGACTTAATAACTGCTTGATATATAGAATATTAGGTGCGTAAACCAAATGAACGATGGAACTTTTTTCATTCCGTCTATCTATTTCGTTTGAGTATTAGCGACTACGTTGCGTTTAGTTTAAGTTATTTCGTATTAATAGCATTAATGTATTAAGGCTATAGTCAATAGTAGAGTCAATATTAGAATATTAAGATAATATTAGTTCTAAGCTCAAGAAAGAAGTCATCCGCCGAGGGATTTTAGTACCGATAGTATTACATAGGTAAGATTTAAGTTATTTATAAGGTTTATTGTGAAAGGTGGGTTGATGTGGAACTTGTGATTCCATCTACCTGCCTTTGGCCTCCTCGTGGTGAGGCCTGGGCAATCGGTATTTTCATCGGTAAAGTACTGTAAACTGAAGACAATATCGAGCTAATGACTGCGAATTTCGAATCTATCTCATAAAACCACGTTCTACATTACATCGAACTAGGATTATTTTAGAAATCGATATGAGATTCAAAATGTAAAAATGTCTAGCACTTTGAATGTTTTAGAAAATTATTCGAGATAAAGATGTATGGAACTATTGAAAATTACTTTAGATTCCTTTTCCTTATTCTGTAAATTCTTTAATTGGAATATGAATGCTGTTGGAAGTATGAACATTTTCACAGGACAATGATATAAATGGAACTTTAAAACTTTTTTAAGTATTACATTGATATTTCATTACATGTTCCATAATGTCAATAATATTGATTTCTCCGCAACATCCATAATTATTACAAATGTCAATATAACGAAATATCAATCATACAAGGCCGATCACCGCGTTCCATGGGGCCGGAGTATCGCGGTATTCACGTACACCTCTAGTTATTCTTTCACGTGGTGGTTTGACCGCCATGCGGTACGTAGACGAGATTTTGCGCCCCGTTGTGCTCCCTCTGCGTCAGCGTATGGGCAACCGCTTTCTGCTTATGCAGGACAATGCAAGGCGCCATGTTGCACGCTATACGCAACAATTTCTTCAAGAAAATCGAATACCAGTTCTTGACCATCCACCAGTGAGCCCAGATTTAAATCCCATTGAACATGTTTGGGATATTCTTGGGCGTCGGTTGCGACAGCAATACCCAGACTTGGCGAATTTAGGGCAATTAGCGCACGCCCTCCGCCAAATTTGGCGAAGAATACCACAGTCAATCATACGGAGGTGCATTAATATGCGCAAACGATTAAAAGAAGTAATCAACCGGAGAGGCGGTAATACCCATTATTAAACACAACATACGCATACATGCACGCACGCACGCATCGGAGAGTGAGTTTGGAGTCAAAAAATACTGTGGGAGTGACGAACCACAGGGTCTCATCTCTCCATGCTTGTACATACGCAGTGAAGCGTAAATCCGACAGTGAAACCTCCTCGTGGTACGCCTTAGGTAATGCTAATGCCGGCAGTATTGTGCACCTTTTGTCATTGCGAAGAGATTGTTTAAAAATGTGTTTGCTAAATTTCTGACATCTCTACTTTCTTCTGAAATAAAGTGAAACTAAGAAGACACAGACCACAACAGTTCAAACGCTGCGAAATCGTTTTAAAGAGGAAACGTGCCGCAAAAGAGTCATTCACCAATTTTTCAGACTGTATCGCAAGTTTCACTATCGAGGGCACAGGGTAAAAAAAATCTGATCAATGCGGCCTTTGGTACAGGGGTTACGTGTACTTTTAACTTTAAAAAAACGTAGACACCTGGAAGATTCCACAATTTTTGTTAAAATGGCATCGTGTTTTGTGAAAAATGGTAATTATGCAATATTTTACGTTATTTTGAAATGGACTGTAGACGACGAACAAAAATTTCAACAAATTGGCAACTAAAGGTCTTGAAAGAGAAATCTCTCAGCTTTCCAAATCACTTCTGGAATTTTCTATACGATCATGCGTTCGCAAGTTACAGGCGCTCAAAGTGGAAAGTACCTTTTCTCATATGATGACGAATAACTCGGCCAATAAAAACTGTACAACAAAATTAAAAAAACGAAATTAAAGAGAAAAGTTTGCTTTTTAAAAGTATTGACATTGGAATTACCAGAAAAAATTTCATTTGGCCCATGCATCCTCTCAAACTTGACCAACATTTTTTAACATTCGCTTACTGCGCTTCATCTTTAAAAAAAAAGGAACAAACTACATAAAAATAATTTTTGAATTCCCGATTCAAAAATTAGAAACTTCGGGCTACAAAATGCTCTGTCATAATATTTTTTATAGCTATTTTTCGCGAAGATATAGGCAACTGAAAATGACCAATATTTTCGGCAAATTTTAGTGATGCTTTAATTTTGGCGCCCAGTGTATTTTATACATCAAGATTAAGCAAAAAGAGTGCAAGAGTAATAAATTAATGAAGGTTATAATTAGTTGTTTCTAAGAATCTAGGACTAAAACATCAAAATATTTATACTTTTTAAAACTAGATATCGAAGACTAATGGTTAAAAATTTGAACATAATATAGCCACCTTCTTTAAAGTTTCCTCTTCAAAATACAGATCTGCCAACATGGTTGTTTTTTATCAGTTATGGCTCGTCTGTGGTGGCGGAAACAGATTATATGTATACAGAACAAAAGATTCTTGCCACTTGTAGCTAAACAGCAAAAAAAACTATCAAGCAGAATCAATTGATTAAAGTGAGCAAGCTCGCAACCAAGTAGCTCATATTATTTGCAATATAGTACGTCAACTTATAGATGATTCTGATTACCAATTATATACACCAAATTATAATGATTGCCCAGGTCTCACCACGTGGAGGTTGCTGCGAATGGAGACCCGACGAAGATAGACGGAATCACAAGTTCAACGTCTATCAATCTTTTACAATTAGTCTCGTTATAAGCGACTTAAATCTTATTGTTAGTACGCTCGCACCGAACACACGCACACGCACACACGCACACGCACGCGCACACACGCACGCGCACACGCACACACAATGCGGATCATAAGCAATAGATGGACATTTGGCGGCGAACTGTTGGCTGAAGAAATGGTGAGAGAGGTGGTAAGGAGAGGGAGAGGGAGCGTTTCGTCCTGGGCCTGCTAGTGGACTCGTCAGTAAGGCTTTCTAGCAGACCCTGCCTTAGACGCGGGGGTATACGATGGTCGGTTAAGGACGTATATATACGAACGAGGAAGGCTTCAGGTAGTTGCGGGAAAGGTATCAACTCGGTAGACCTCTGATGGCGAATGTAGGAAGGAAGGTAGTGCCGCCACAGACACCTCTGCTCTGCCCTTTATAAAAGACAGAATACTCATTCCTTCTGAGTATATGCGTCTACCATACAAATATGTTTGTGGGACACCATACATGCTGGTGAAACACAGTAGTACCTTCCCTGCATCTAACGCTCACACTCCATTAAAGTGGTCGTGAGTACACGCCAGTACGTCTCGGTAGTCTACCCGTGTACGTAACCGTATGCGTTCTTTGCCAGTGGCAACGATAACACCGGCTACGATAACTGGACATCGCAATGCACTTTTCAATGGTCATACATGCACAACCTGTTAAATTGTTCCATAACACGCGGTTTTTCACTAGGGCGTGCATATCAATGCACAGGTGACATAACTTAATACGTCTTTTTTTATGCACCGATACTTTATTGCGATTCCCAGTACACGTGTTCCACTATTTATGGTACTTGCAAATACGAATGATACCTTTGTGTCTTGCGACACTGGTTCCGGTTTTTGAATCGTACTGTCGCGTCTCGTAGTATTGCGTTAACTGCTACAACATGCTCATCTAAGGAGGCACCACTATGTTTTCCCCTTTATTTTAAATATACCGGTATGGTTCCGTTCTTTCAACCCTATATTCAAGGTTCTATATTTATGTTACAAATTAACAATTATTGAACTCGTGGTGTGTTGCGAAGTTTACAAATTAGATCAGAAATACGTAAATATTACACTAATTGGTACACAGTGAAACCGAAGAGTAAACCGAAAACTACGGTATCGAATTAATTTGGGATTATTTAGTCTAAATTGGATAAATGTTAGAGGACAGTAACGATAGAGAGCTAATGAAGGTCTAGGAATTAATATATATATGAATAAAGATGAAAGGTAAATGTCAAACACTCACTTTGGTACGAGCAAACGGCTTCTACGTCTTATTGCGCCAACTTCTCTGAAAGGAATGACACTTCGTTTACATTCGGCCGGTTCCAACGGTTCATTCGGCTATCTTCGGGAGACCCCGAGTAGCTGATTGGTCAGAGCGGTATATCCTCGTGTAATACGACTTGGCGGGAACAAACATGTGCACGACTCTAGTTCAAACGACGAATGTAACACTTGAAAAACATAATGCCAAAAATATATTATATGTATTTCGTCACTTATCTAAAAAATAACTTATTAAATGTCCGTTAACATGTTTGTACAGAATACTAAATTTATTCACACTTTACTTCATGGGAAGCATGATCTGGGAAACGTACATATTTGTCGTTCTTGCAGATTGTAGACGAAGCCAATATCAAGGTTAATAACAATCAATAACAATTAATAACAAAAGACTTGGCGGGAACAAACATATACAAGTATCCAGTTTAAAAGATGAATGTACCAATTAAAAAACTCCTTGAAAAGTCTATATACCTGATACGACCACGGGAGAGCGGGTAATTGGCGCTCGTTAATTGATCAGTTTCTGGAAATTTTGCCCTCTACAGTCTACAGCCCCGAGATGATCAATTATCGAGAGGCTACTGTATTATAACAAAGACGAGATATAGTAGAAACAAAGACGTGTGTGTATGTAATATGATTTGTCGGTCACAAATATATGCACTGTGTCTGTTTAAAGGATGAATGTAATATAAATGGACAGTAGATTTTTATGCAAAGATAGATTTGATGCAAAGTAGATTTTCTAAAGTAATTTATGACGACAGGAAGAAATCTGAATTTTTTTCAACAATATCCAGATCTTACAAGCTTCGATATATCTCGATTTCTATTTGTTATAATTATTAACAATCTGCATGGTAAAATAACTGATAGAATGTGGCACCGAAGATGTGATTGTTATAAATATTACATTATCGAAAATATTAAATTTATTATAAAATAATTTCGTGCGACTTAATGTAATAAACGATTCATATCTGACAAGGTTTTGTATATCTCGATTTCTATCAGTTATAATTGTTAACAATTCGCATTGTAAAATGGATGATACAATGTTGAACATCTCCTCCCGAAGATGTAATTGTTATAAACATTATAATATTATAATATTAAACTTATTGTTGAATCATTTCACACGAATTGAGTAAAACCAAAAATACTGTTCTTAAAACTGTAACAGTTATTGTCAAGGACAATATCAATCATACATCAATCAAAGAATTCCTACTGTTCTACAAATTTGTATGAATTCCTTGCTCAAAACGCTACCAAGGCACATTTTCATTAAATAATATTTAGTTAAAATCGTCATAAACATTAAGACATAGTTGTTGTTTAATAATATGCAATAAAATAAAATTTATTACATGTAAAAGTTCATAAAACGATTCATATCTGACAAGTTATTGTATATCTTGATTTCTATCTATTATAATTGTTAACAATTCGTATTGTAAAATGGATGATACAATGTTGAACATCTCCTATCGAAGATGTGATTGTTATAAACATTATAGTATTATAATAAAATGTAGAAAAAACATTATTCAATTAACGTGTGAAATATTATTTTTATCTATTGTACATGCTACTGTTTCTTCGTACGTATACCTTAAAGTTACTTAAATCGAAATTTTCTGAAATACAACACGTAACGCATATTCGGCTTACAAACAGAATTACAAACACCAATTCCCCATTTGGAGTATCTAAACAATCCCCCCCAGGCTCAAATGTAGTACACATCACGGTGCTATAAATTTGTCTGTGATCGTCACGCATTTAAATATCCCGTGCCAGCCATGAATAACACAGTGCAAACACCCGTTTCAAATATTTGACGATGTTCGTTCTCAGAAACGGCGGAGAAAGATCACGAGAAAGGAAAAGGGAAGTTCCTCAAGTGTTCCAGGAGCTGCCTGAATCGCTGCACCCATTGTACACCATTAAAATGTGCCCGGAAATGTGCTACACGTGTTCGGTTGAAACACAAATGGGTCCTCGTACAGTGAACGGTGGATTACAACGGCTGTAGTTACGGTATTTACTTTGTGCTTCTCCGTGGCTTTCGTTCGAAAAATGTTCACCATTCGTCCTGTAAATTCTTCCACTCGGCGCAAATATTATTTCGACATCGTTTGGGGGACCTGTAGTAGGGACAGCGTGGTGAGTACCCTTCAACGGATTGTTTTGTTTCGTTTCAACGCTTTTGAGTGCAGTGTCGATATTCGCTTCGATCTGTACCTACCCCATGTACTTTGAATAAATGATTTCTTATATTCAAAGGTATGCTATTTATGAACAAATAGAGTACAATGTCATTTAACAAACATTTAATTGTTCCAATATTATTCTATACCTTACCCATTATCCTATAATTACCTTCTTATAGCTACCTATTTTTTATCCGTAATAAAAACACTTGTGAAAATTACAAATTATTTCTCGTATTCATCGTATCATAAAATATTTTGTTACAATTTACCTATAACACTGTTTCATAAAAGAAGATAAGGAAAAGTAGAAAGTAATGAAAGGATAACTAAATATTGTAAATCTCTAATGGAAAATTGATAAAATAATCTATGTTACAGAGATTAGCCACTCTGAAAGTATTGAGAGCTGAAAGGGGTAACTGCGATGGTGTTGAGTGATTTCTTTGTAGAGTCTTTACTGGAGTCTTGAATAAAATTTTATGAAGTACTAGATAAATTTATTTCTACCTATAAATCATTTTAATTCGTGTTTAACAATTTTTATACCTCGTGTACTGTTCAGGTAATTGTTACATTCAGGTAATTGCTTCATGAATTAAATTCGGTTCAATTTAACACGAAATTGTGGAAAGAAATTTATTCACAACTAGATTGTACTACACAGAAACCAGAGTAAATCCTCGATGAGTGTTTAAAAACTTCTCGGCACTGACAAGATGAGGTCCCTAATTTAGAACAGATGTGGAGCTGGAAATTCTGAAACCAATGATATTTGTTTCAGCCGCAAATGGCCATTAGTTTATGAAATATTTAATGTTCAGTGTTGAGGGGCCTCCGAACACTTATCGAGGATTCACGGTATTCGTTTTCAACTTGTATCAGAATTCCTATAAGAAAAAGGATAACTAAAAATTAAGGTTTGCTTTTTGGTCAAACTGACTTGAATAGTACATAAGGATTAAATAAAATTAGATAACTTTATTTTTTATTAAACAATATCATTTTATTTACTAAATAAGGTTAAACAGGTTTATTATCAATATTACTGCTTCTTGAAAAGTATAAACGGGTTTTAATTGAACATACAAGTGATGACCACTGTTAACAATTTCCATTCATAAAAATGCAACTAATTATACCAATCAGTAACAAATATTTCATATACACTAATCTAATAAATACAGAATGGTTTAGAAATACGTTTTATATTAAGGGGTTATGCCTACCTGCGAGCTCGAAAAAAGACATGTACTTTCGGAATTTATTTTTAAAAAACTTGAAGACTTTTTTAAACTTACGTCATTGTATTCGAAAGTGTACATTTTAAAGTGCGTATAGTAATTTCTTCAATGCAAAATATGAAGAAATAGGGGAAATATCAGCGATCTCCCGGCAGCGTTTTTATTTTAGGCGTTTTGCGGTGAGCATTGTCACTTCGAATTTGTTTATCTAAAATAAAAATTCGAGCAAATTTAGTTAATATATTAAATTATTTAGTGCCCGATCGTTCATTATCCTGAAAAATTAATTTACGACAAAATAGCGGCTGTTCAATATCGAAGTATCGACTTTCGCCAAAAAAATCGTTCATTCTTGATTTATAAAATAAAAACTGCGCAATGAAATACAAAAAGCCACGATCAGACACAAGATTTTTATGTATAGAATGAGTCCACCAAAGCTGAATCAGTTCGGTGCAGCGATTCTCGAGATATTTTGGTCACCGATTTGGAAAATGTGGTTTTGAGAAAAATACGTTTAAAGTTTCAAGTCAGGTTTACAACCGATCTCAATGCAAATTTTTTATATATAGTTATTCTTAGTATTTCGGCTTCATATAGCTTTGTGTATTTACTAACCAACCATCCATTGCATCGAGACACAGTATTCATGACTCACGCACCCCTAGAAAGGGATTCTACCACTTTATATCTACTCAGAAACTTCCAAGGCCGTATACTTTAAATGGGCGTAACTCCGCCAATTTTGGTCGGATCAACTTCAAACTTTCACTCAAGATTTCTAAAATGGTGTACTGTAAGAAAATATTAAAATCCAAAAATCGATTTTTTCAAAATTTATAGGTAGGCATAACCCCTTAAAAAGTAGGCTGGGGAAGCTCAGATGTAACAAAAAGCTGTCAAATTGTACCAACTTCCTATCTGCCTCCATTTTTCCAGTGATAAAACCTCAAGGTTAGACATACACATATCGGTGACACAAATAATATATTTTGTATAACTAATTTTCTGTTAATTATTTTTAAAGAGCCTCCGAACAGCAAGATTATTTATTATTTAAACGGTTACATATTTTTACAATTGAAGTGTCTCTGTTAAGAAAAATGTAAGGTAGAATAATTCTTCGCGACGCAGCATTTTAGTTTTCCTCGTTTGTCTTATGGTTAGAAACATCTACGGTTATTGTGCGATCTCAGAGATTCCCGGTATGCACGTTTGATGGTATCAAAGGAAACAAGAACCCATGAGGTATTCAGTCGACTTACGTCGGGAAATACGTTTTTTTTCTTTAAAGTTGAATTACATTGCGGTTTAGAGTTTGATGACCCACTGTGATGGAACTGATCGTGACTGCATTATGTATATAGCATACGGCACGGAAACTTTGTATATGACAGATATAGTTTCTCATAAAAATATTTTATTATTAGCATTACATTTTACTTTTTCAGTCCATATTTCAAATAAATGTACATTAATTACATATAATATATTCTGCTCAGAGTTGAGCGCAATTTTATTCGAATAACACATAATAAAAAGCTACAAAACTTCAGGGCGTCATCCTGACCTTTAAGCAGTGAATGAGATTAAATAATTGTTTGCCAAATGTCGACTAATTCAAGAAGAAGTATTATTTCATTATAAAAACTGGAAGATCCACGTTCAAACAATTAAAAATGATTTAGTACTTTTTTATCTTGCATTCGACAGTCGAAAATCTTCATCTAGAAATCTAGATAACGAATTCGCCCATCTATGATTCCGCTGTATTAGAGTATAGTTTCTAGCTGCTATTTGTACATGCATGTAATAAAAATATTACAACGATATTGAAAATAACAATACAAAGATATAATAAAGAATAAACAACACATAGAACACAGAAGTAGGTATATTGAAAAGTATAACGCTTTGATCGCTCAATGAATCGTTCCAACAAAGAAGAAATTATTGCATAGAGCAAGTCTAAAAGAAGCATGATTCTTTGAACTAGCTTCATTACTAGACTTCCTTTTTCTAGCTATACGTATATCACCTGGGGTGAACGTACCAATGAATAAACACTTATGAGCTTTTGTAACTATTAATGTCGATATTTAAGTGATAATAATATTAATAAATAGTTGCCACATGGAAATTAGATTTTTTAGCATGTATACATTTTTGTAACGTATAGATTTCAATTTGAAAAATTAGGAAAATGTAATTAATTAAATTAAAAAGAAAAAAATACAGATTTTATCAGTGAACAAACAATATTAAGTAAATGAATATTTCGAATCAATGGCGTGGAAATTTTTTAATATGACACAAGGAATTGAAAAAATCAATGTTTAGATCGATGCGACGTAAAACCCGTAATAATTTTAAAAAAATCAATGTTTAGTCATTTGCTTATTTTAATAACTTAATTCATTCGTTTTTATATATAATATTCATTCATTGGTACGTGTTCATTTCCTGGTGCATCCATCCTATACCAGTCCTGAAATCAAGTTATGGAACTTTTCAATTTCTTTTGGTGGTAGCGTTAACTTATTTTATCTAATTAACTTTTTATTTTCTCAGGATTCATGAAGTTAATTTGTATACTGTAGGCAACTTTACAAAATTTCAGATAACACTACACAAATTTCTGAATAAGTTGACCAGGTCATAACTAATTCATAATTTAATATGTTCACATCGTACAGTCTTAGACGAAATGAAACAGTATATATTATTTTATGAATTTAATTGTGGATTGTATGTTTTGTTCAATTGAAACACACAAGTTGCAAAAAAAATTCGAACGAAGAAAGAATTTGTCGAAGCTTATTCATTTCGAACTGCTTTCTTTACTGAGTAAGTACTCAATCACAAAAATGTCAATAACAGTGGGGTTTATAACTTTTTGGACACAGTAACTACGTGTTCTA
Source organism: Dufourea novaeangliae (assembly GCF_001272555.1). Classification (NCBI taxonomy): domain Eukaryota; kingdom Metazoa; phylum Arthropoda; class Insecta; order Hymenoptera; family Halictidae; genus Dufourea; species Dufourea novaeangliae. The sequence goes on along the minus strand of NW_015374014.1, from coordinate 531,421 downwards.
ATTTTCTTTTCAAAGAATCTTAGAAGTGCTCAACGAGATATTAATAGGGACTATATGGTAGAAACGATAATGTTTTCGAGACGTTATATGTATACCTCCTATAAAATGCATATTCTACTTCCAAAATATTTACGGTTCTATGGAATTTAAGAATTTTTTAACACATTCGCGTGTTTTTATGGTGCTGTCTGAAAAATTCATAGTTTTTTTAAGGGCAGACTTACAATTTATAATTTTCAATTTATGTCATACACGTATATACTACCTTTTTTACAATATCTTTACATTTTTCAATTAATTTTATTTTGTCAATCTGTTTCTAAATAGATTTTAATTTCGAAGTTTCTTCTTGATACAGGATATTTTAGTAATCTAAAGGAATAAACATCTGATAGGGAAAAGTAAAAAAATCAGTTGGATAGATATTACTTTTTCAAAGACTTGGTAGTACGTAAAGCCGCGTACACACCAAGAAACTCGCTTTGCTCATATTCAACTGAAATGCTGGCCTTACGTCCACACTGGAACAAATTCATTTCTGTTCGTAATTGATCCGAAGACTGCCCGCAAGCAGATTGTAAAATAATGAATACGAAGAAATTTGTTTGCGCAAGTGCTGCCTTTATTATGCTGAAGTTAAGAGCAAAAAATAAAAACAAAGAAAACAAGATAAACGATGATGGCAAACTTCACTGTTTAAAAACAGACAACGGTATAGTGGAAGCTATTTGTTAAGGGACTTCTAAGAAGAAGAAGAATATGAATTGTTCCGAAATTTCTACAACTTGTTGAACCAAAAATAATGAAATGATGACACAAACTATATAGGAAAGATATTCTACGATTCTTGGCTACAGTAAGCCTCTATGAGTTTAATAATGTTTTCATTACGCCACTCCACTTTTATTTCATACGGAATAGAACGTTCCCGGGCAGAGCAATCGAATGCAACAAATAACCGTCTACACCAGACGAGCGCGAACACGTCTTTCTTTTGATGTACCGATACGCTCAGCGGTACACACCAAACGAGCACTGAGTGAGAATGCTCGCTTGGTGAGTACGCGGCTTAATGGAAATGGACTTTGTGTTTGTTCACACGTTTCATCGGTATTTGTCACGGAAAACGAAGAAAAAAACAAACGAGTAACTTGCACAGCAAATACTATTCAGAGCTGAGCAGTTGACGTGCAGGACGGTACAGGGGCAGGAGGGGTCCTCCGCTTGTTCTGTGGAATATTAAATTAATTAGTAAATGGAAATTGGTTAATTACTTTGAACTTCGACGAATTACTCGCGGCGTCGCTCTATTTTATTCTATTGCGATGTGTTCCCGTCGCTTCCTTCGTCTCGCGGTGCTATATGATCCAATTGTGTGTGTTACCGTTTCAGCCAATAATGGAAATACGTGTTCTTTATCTCTGGATGGTAATAGTACATTCAATCCACGCCTGGGAAATAGTATCTGTTCACCATGTTAAACGACTTTTCCTTTGCCCGGTAAAAGGATAACAAAGTCACTATGCCCGAAACGCTACGAAATTTCCGAACGACCCAATATTATACGTCTATATTCCATGTTGTACTTTTATTTATTCAAGTCATATTAACACATTACTTACCGACTGCTGTTTAATAGCTTTAGTAGATCCAACAATCAACAGTCAAGGAACTATTATTAAACAATTCAATCATAGTAGCAAATTACAGTCATGAAAAATAGCAAGAACTCAAATAGAATAATAACGTGGCAATTTTGTCTTTAACCCGGATCTAAGGTAACTTCATAGGCTGCTTATCTATAAGCACTGAAATTTAAAAATCTATTAATAGGCTAACGGTCAGTAAAGTGGTAATTCGAAATTTCATTGCGTGCAGAAGAGTATTTTTATTTCATTTGTTTCAATGTTAACTATTGATCCATTTCTCAGAAATTAAACAAAATCTAATAGTTTGTACCATTCGGATGAAGAACTGTCAAGATAGGGGACGGTTGCCGAATTTAGACTACCGCCTAGGTTGAACCTTTTCATATGTCAGCAATAGTGATGATTGCATTAACTAACTTAGTATACATATAAGTAACGCATATAGTCTATCATAACTAAATTACAGTTAGTGGTCCAATTTAGACTATGGTCCAAATGCAGCAACTATATATCTACGTTGTTGAAGCTATAAAAGTAATTTGACCAGTATTTCATGCACTTCTCCCTTAACCCTGATCCGTCCATCATTTTTCCAACTGAATTTATCCCTCGGTATCAAATTGACACAGTGGTAAAAAATGAATACAATGAAAATATAATGAGAATATAAAAGTTACGGAGCTCGGCTAAATTTACTTACACATGACACAGTAATATCGCTCCATACGAGAAAAATGTGTCAAATTGACAAAAGAGATGGATGAGGGTTAAGTCGCGTGATTCCTTTGCGCGCCACATCCCAAATAGCACAAAAATGTCCTATGTACGTCCGATGAACATACGGAGGATGTCCCGAAAAGGTCTACATGTCACCGTTAGGTCCTCGTTAATATCTTTAAATGTCCAAAGAAGGTTCTATTTACAAAGTGGAACGTCCTGAGGACGTTCTGTGTCAACACTCTCAGAACGTTTCCCGAATGTGTAAAAGTAACATTCCCTGTACGTTTTGGGAACGCTTAAAGAGATTTTAAAAACGCTATGGTAATGTCTTAAAAAACGTATAAGAAACGTTTCCCAAATGTTTAAAATTGCTGTTAGGTTTCATTCTGTGCAAGGTGACAGGAATTAGGTTACGTTAGTTTATGTTTAACAAATAAAAGATTAACTTTCCTGCGATTTCCGCACTTAGTAGAAATTAGATCTACATAGTTAGTTCCTGTTAATAAATAAAAGGTTAAATTCCCTGTAGGGAATTGTAATGAAAATATAGGTCATGGGATTATGATCTCCAAGTACATTGTGTTTATTTCTATTTTCACAGCAAAACTCTTAGAGACAGTTTAAGAAAAACCATGCTTTTTCAACTTTCTTGAGGTTTTCGCACAAAACCACTAGCGTCGTTAAACTTCTCTATTGATTCTATAAAGACTGACACCTTGTTCATGGGGTTCCATCACCTTGCACGGAATGACAGTGGCAAAAATACTAAACGAAACCATCCAAAATTTAAGTCTTGAGAACATCCGTAGGACTTATGGGACGGACGTTTCTAGAACATCTGAAATTTAAGTCTTATGAACGTCCTAGGAATGTCCAAGATGGACGTAGACATTCGGATATAAACTGGACATGAAACGGACGTCCTTAGGATGTACGGTGCTATCTGGGATGTAACGACCACGACACCCCTTCCACACGCAATCGCTACAACTTTCAATCCTAAAATAACTCATTCAAAATATCAGGTTCATGAAAAGTTCGTTTCATAAGGAAGACGTTAAACTGCTTCCTTCCTCTTCGGTCTGTACAGGAGACGGCGTGGCGTGGTTTCTCTCATACAAATGAAGCGGTCAAGTCGTATGCGGCTGAGGCATATCGTTGTGGCGGGGAAATACGTCGGAACGCTCCTTTTACTTTATCCTCGCTGGTTCTCTTTGTACGCTGATGGCGAATCTTTCATGCACACGAGGCTCCCAAGTGGTGGTACCGCACGGGGATAACCCCCCACTACCGTGGATCTTGCGTCGCGTAGAAGCAACCGTGCCTCGGGTACCATCGTGGAGAATATTGGGCTGCTTCTCGTACAGATCGGTTGAAAGATCAGATTTCTATTAATTCAGCCAACTCTAAAGACATATCACTCTGGATTGGGCTGACAAAATAATTAAACGCGAGACGAAACGAACAACAAAAGGACCGATTCATCACCGATCTCTGAATCATCTTCAGCTCCTCCTACCGGTGGTGTCTGCGCGGTTTCTGCGAGACAAGTCGTGAATAACAACTGGAAGACTTGGTGTTTCTACGGCAGAATCTTCGATCAGAACACTCTTTTATCGTTTATTTCAATGCGGTTTTATTCAGACGGAATTAATTACGAGTTCTGCTTGTGGGCATTGTTACAGTGATTGATTCCTGTGTGAAATATGGACTCATCGGGCAATTAAGTGTGATCAAAACTTTCCTCCGATATGTCAATACACTGTGAACGTATGATTTAATGTGTTTAGTGTTTAGTCATATTGATGGAACTTGAAAGTGTAATTAATATAAATATATTGTTCAGTGGTAATGTTTGTGATAGATGAAATCTGGTGAATATTGACATTGGGCTAAGAAATCAAAAATAATGGTGAAGCTCCCCGAATAGCGCGTGATTAATCAGTTGTCGAACATTGGAAATTAAATCTCGTTGTGTCTTAAGACCGGCAGAAAGTAATTCCGTACGATTTCGTATTGGAAACGATGAGTTTTTCTTTAAATACGATAATTGCGCGTGGAAGTGTTGCACTCGGTCGTTGACTGAGGTTATCACGTTAAGGTAAACGTTACGCAATTCCAGATGATTCTTGAAGCTTTTCCAAGTTTGTATCATGATTTATCGTCGTTCGATTCCACCAAGTTTTACAAATGATTGGAGTTTTTGGCGATATGAGAACGAAGAAACTACATGCCCCATTTTTTCCCTATCACTGAAAGGTCGAATCGTACGGTGTAATTTGTTTATCTGAGTTTTGTGTAACAATTTTTCGATTTCACTGGTGCGTGATTTATTCGGAGAGGTTCGATAAATATGTTTCTATAAACTGTTGAACGATACTTTTTGCACTGAATCTTAATCGGAGAATCGTTGACGCGTGTCGCAGAGGTCCAGGATGCTCGGTGTCGTTATCAAGACCGTGCTGTTGGTGTATTCCCTTCAGCTGTTCGTCGACGCGACCGATCAAACGTTCTGTATACCAGATTACTTCCGATACGTGAAAAATGTACAGTTGGGAATCAGCGGTCGAATCGAGATACCATCGCCGCCGGAGGGTGTACCTTTACAAATCAGCACTAAATTGAGCATTGCTGTTGTATTGCCCACGGTAAGCAAAACGATACGAAATTCGTACAATTTACAATTGAATTGCTCGTAGAAAAATTCTAGACAACGAAACTTTATGCGGAATAATATTTTCTTGAAACGATTTTTAAAGCCTAATGTAAAGTTTGAATTTTCTTCAATTTCTTAAAGATTCTATTATGTCATGAGTAAGACTGAAAATGTATGTGTAGGCTATAATAGGTACATACTACATAGTGGTCCATCTACATTAGTTTTGTTGGGTCAATGCAATAGTTTCAATGGATCCTCTGCAGACGATATGATCGTCATGATTTCATCGAAATAATAAACAATTCTATTAATAAGTTACATTAATATATTATTTTTCGATGTCAACGGAGGTAATACAGTGAACTATTGTTTCACACAAAAATTGACATTAAACATTGAAAAGGGCATTACATTTTTCAAAAGAAATCAAGCGTTTCTTATAATAAAGACCATCGTTCAGATATCCAAAAGTAAAACATAAAATGAAAGTTAACCATTTCTTTGTCGGACGAGAAAACACTTGTAAGCGTCAGTTGTCTTTTAGTATAGAACTTGAACAAATCGTGTTTTCCTCCTGTACAATCGAATTTAATAATACTTTCCAGGTAGAAATCTGGAACTTTCCACCTTACAGGGTCCCATGAGTCTCTTGCGCGTGTTCCCATAAGTTCATCTGTGTTCACTGTCCCAGTGGTGCAGAGTCTACGCTGCAAACTAGTATTCAATTCCTTAGTGTATTGTGCACACATTGTGAAGTAGAAAATTCCGTGTTTCGACATCAATGGGATTTTACACTCTATTTTCCATTTTTTCGAAGCAGTATATATATATATGTATATTATAATTACAATCGTAAAGCGGCGGAAAGTTACAGACTTTCTACCGTCACCTATTAGTACATTATTGGTTCATTTCTTATCTATACATATACAAAAGGTTTAGGCGACACACTCATCAACGCTCGGCTCAAACCGCTCTACCTAAAAACGTGAAATATTGAACAACTTTTTGAAACACGGACCCTAAAGGGCTAAATAGGAGGTCAAATTTTTGTAAAAGAATACCAATATCCCACGAGTCACTAAAGTTGCAAATGTGAAGGTCGGCACATTAACTCCCAGGTAAAAATAAACAAACACTTGTTTGAGTATTTTTCGAAATTTAACCCTTATAAGGGGTGAAAAGAGGATAAGTTGCTTTCTCGTAGGATAACTGTATCTCTAAATCCACTAAAGCTGGTGATATGAAATTTAGAGAATAGTTTCTTAAAAGTTCAAAAGATGTAAAAATAATACATATTAGAAGCTAACGCGGGCATAGATACATATACATACATACATATATGTATGTGTATTCGTAATATAGTGTCAAAAGTATAAGATAAATCAGCGACGGAAAATATAGAATAATATACACGAAGATCACAAATAGTATTTTCCGTTACACATGCAACAAATATTTTAGAATTGTTTATTTTTCGACTGATTTATGTACGTGATAATTAAATTACAGATGTAAATAAAAATCAAAATATAACTGCGAAATTAGATTATTGCAGACTAATTTACACGAATCAGAATGAAATATATTTTGCAGTTGGGAAATTTTTCAACGGTCATGTTAGTTAAAAATAAAATAAAACATGTATTAAATATTATCAAAATTTTTACTTCAATGCGTTTTACCTGGTTGCATACAGAAGTGCATAAACGCATAAAATCCACAATCAACTGATAATAGCCATTACGCTTTTATTATGTATCCTGCATAATCGGAATCCGGTTTCATGTTCTCATGAAAACAGTTTTCTGTAGAATATTTTACGTTTATGTTGTGTATACATTACAATTGTATTGTATTATTTTAATATTGTACCATCTTTAAATGGGACAATATATTTTTTTAACTGGTATTATGTAGTACGGTTTGAAAACTTCTGTTTTACGCATTCCCTATAATGTGTGTAAAGTATCTAATATATACAGTGGCGAACAAAAGTATTGGCACAGGAGGTATTTCTGTACATAATGTTAAATAAATATGAAATGAACGCAATTTCTTGTTTAATCCTTTTTTCAAATATAAGTCTGGACTCCGAAGTTCAAATATATTACAAGTCACGAAAGTTAAATAGACCTATAACAAAGAAAAAAAATAAAAACCATATCATGGCTCGTTTGCAGCGGAACAAAAGTATTGGCACACATAAAACTTTCATGTTTCTAGGGAATTTTCAAATAAATATTTCGAATGTTTGTACGACTGTCATGCCCGCGAATGTTTCACGATTCAGTTTGATGTTCATTTATCATAAATTGTGGCCAGTATTGTTGTAAAACAAAAACGCACAAAAATGGGTCGCAAATCGCAGGAGACAACAATTTCTGAAAGGAAAATAATATTGAATTTATCAAAAGAAGGAAAGTCTTACTCAGCTATTGCAAAAATAGTAAATAGAAGTCGTTTTACGATAAGAAGTGTCGTTAAACGATTTTCTAACACGGAAAATTTAAGAAATTCTGATAGAAGTGGCCGGCCACAAAAATTGACCGTTAGAGAGAAGAGAAAAATTATTAACACAATAAAGAAAAATCCTACTACTACCTCTTTAGAAGTAACAGCACAATTAGAAAATGAAACTAATGTAAAAGTTCATCCGATAACTATCCGTAGAACTCTTAGAGCTGCCGGATATAATTCAAGAATCGCAAGAAAGAAACCGCTCATTAGTAAGACGAACAGAATAAAAAGATTAGAATTTTCAAAAATGTATGTAAATAAAGATTTAAACTTTTGGGACAAAATTTTATTTTCGGATGAAAGCAAATTTAATATTTATCAATCGGATGGGCAAGTTAAAGTATGGCGGCAATGTAACACAGAATTAAATGAAAGGAACACCAGTAAAACGGTCAAACATGGGGGTGGCGGTCTGCTAGTATGGGGGTGCATGAGCTCTGCTGGCCTATGAGAGCTTGTGTTTATTGATACTATAATGGATAAATATGTTTATTTAAACATTTTAAAACAAAATCTTAAAAAAAGCGTGAATAAATTATATCTCGGAAACGACTATTACTTCCAACAAGATCATGACCCTAAGCACACCGCCTATATTGTTCGACAATGGATAGTTTTCAGCACACCTCATACGTTACCCACTCCACCACAGTCACCGGATTTAAATCCTATCGAGCATATTTGGAACGAATTAGCTCGAAGATTAAAAAAACACCATATTGTGAATAAACAACAGTTAAAACAAGCAATTTTAGAAGAATGGCATAAAATAGGGTCAAAGATAACGAACAAATTAGTGAATTCAATGCCTAATCGATTAAAAGAAGTTATTAGAAGAAAAGGTGTAAATACCAAATATTAGATCTTACAATATAATAAATTATATGAAAAAAACGTAGGTGTGCCAATACTTTTGTTCCGCTGAAAACGAGGCACGATGTGGTTTTTATTTTTTTTCTTTGTTACAGGTCTATTTAATTTTTATGACTTGTAATATATTTGAACTTCGGACTCCAGATTTATATGTGAAAAAAGGATTAAACAAGAAACTGCGTTCTTTTCATATTTATTTAACATTATGTATAGAAATACCTCCTGTGCCAATACTTTTGTTCGCCACTGTATGTATACAGTGGTTGTGTGACACATTAAAATTGGTTAAATGTCGTCGTTATTTGATGTACATACTATCACAGATATGTCAAGGCAATTAATGAAATGTTCTTAACTCTTAGATAATGTAATACAATAATAGTTGAAGTAAACGTCAAATTATGGGTTCACGAAAGTTTATAAATAAGCACTAAAAAATACATCAATTACAATTCGAATTGTGAGTAAAATGAAATTATTATAAACGTTTTATGTGTTAATTACAGTACTCCGTTTATATTTAACAAACGTTATTAATTATATTTTACGTTACTTCCATTCGAATATTTATTATTTTCAAAAGAAGTACATTTTGTAAAATCATAAGGTGCAACTTAAAGGAGCGTATCCCAAGTGTCCGTCTTCGATTGCTTTGGTTTTCGGATATTTTAGAGGACCAAAAATCGGCCCGTTTTCACATTTCGGGGGTGAAACCACCCATCAAAGTTTCGACCCGGAAGTACTATCTAAAAAACCGAAGAAGAACTTACTACACGAAAACTTTCAATGGGCGAGTCTCATGGTTTTTTATGTAGGTACTATAATATACTGCTAACAAATGATCAAAAATACAATTTGTTTATAACCAAAAAATGTTTCATATCTTTATTTTAAAATTTATTGAAATTTATATAATGACAAAAAGTGACGAGCATTTCATTCCAATCCATTGATATATCTGTTTTCGAAATTGCCTTCTACAGTCTCGCAGTTTTGTATTATTTATATATCCCGTACGCACGTCCGTTGTTTCAGCTTCCGATTAGTTTGGTTCTTGGAGAATATATTATCCAAGGTTTTACGGTTTATATTTATCACAAAAGTGATATTCATGAAAAAAACGTTTTAAGCAAAATGCTTTTTTCGACCAAGAGCAAACTATAGATGTTTCATCACAGAGTGCACATTTCATTTCTGTATTTTCTGTTCGAAAGTAAAATCTACTTATTAACAAGTTAATTATATAATTGTAGATGTTGTAAGTGTTAAGCTACAATTTCCAATTTTCAATCTTGCATAAACTAATACCAAATGACGATATAAAATTAGGTTGATGCAATCTTTTCATAATGTGCCAAAAGATTAGACTTTCATCAATTAAGATGATTTGTAGTAGATTGCATTGCTGTTCCATGTGTGTAAACTACACATGTACAAACCAACTGTAACACTGCAGATATGCGAGATTGTGATCGGCCATTCATATTTTACTGACCGGATAAATTGTCTCAAGTGGTACGACTTCAATAACTCTCGTCTATGTTAAATATAATTATGGAATACCTGTCACAGTTGACAAGTATTAACATAATTGAAGTGACATAATATTAATTTGACGAAAAAATAAGAAAGACATGTAAGAAATTAAGCATTTATGGGCTAGTTTCTAAGAGGACCAGCGTGAAATTAGTTCAGCAGTATTTAAAAAATTTACGATTCACCCATTACATGCCAAGCAGTCAAAACGGTCGATTTTTACACACATAATTATTTATTACTTGTAAAAGAGTATAAGAAAGAATATAAATGCTATCAACAAATTTTTGAATCGGTACTTTTTATATACAAAATGTTGCGTTTATGCAACTTTGGGCAGTTTTTCTTATTGAAAACTGTAAATAAAATAACTTATACAGGCTGTCATGTAACTAGTAGTACAACCGGGCATGGGGTGTTTCTACGTTAAAGAATAAATTGAAAATATATAATAAAATTTTTTCATTTCAGACTTTGTTTTCGAAAAAATCGATTCTGAATATCTGCTGGATACGCGTGCAATTGAATGACACGTGGCTTGGACGTTTGTTCATTGCATCTGTTTCTACTTACTCTCACGACAAATACATGCGTTTCAGATGAATTTTCAAAGTCGATATTCTCGACAACGATGTCTCAAATAAAAAAATGAATTCTATATTTCCGACTTATTTTTTTACGTAGACTCACCCCCCAACTGATTGTATCACCAGTTACATGTCACCCTGTGTACTACACGAAAGAAGTTAAAGTAAATTATTCGTAATTAACTGGCCGTTAATATGTACGGTAAACTTCTCTAACATACTGACCACGCCATTCTAAGCCAGAAAGATTAAATACACAATTGGTCTATGTCAACTTGTTAGAAAATGATAACAGAAGTAAAATATTGTAGGCATATTTCTATGACGGAAATTTATTCAAGTATGAAGTTATCGTGTACATTTTATTTATAAATGTTGATCAATTTCTTGGCGTTATGTAACAGGTTATTCTAAAGTAACTCGAAAAGATCATACTTATTTCATATAACACTAAATTCTTCACAACTGCACAAATTTCGACGAGTTTTGTTTGAAGAATATTAAATAAAATTATTAAAGATAAATTATGGAAATTGTTTCTTGTAAAAGAGTGCCTGTAGTGATTTTTATTTTTGTTACAACTTTTTTATTCGACTGAAAATTACTTGTAAACTATGATAGAGCACATTGTCGGTTTCATCGCGGAACACACTGAACAATTTGCAGTAAACTCTGTTTAATGTTGAATTTCAGAAATACGTCGGTCGATTAGAATTGGCACAGTCGAAAGAACAATCGATTAAAGCGATCCAACAGGGCAGGCCCCTGAAGTACAATATTCATTTTCCTCTTCCTCAACCGATACCGAGCGTAACCGGAATTTGGTTCAACAATGTACTAATGTGTACTGGTCCACGTGGTATGTATACCTCTTTTAAGAACGAAAACAATTATTCGTGCGTCGTCGTAATCAAGAATTCCAATTGTCAAAAATTATACAAAAATATCAATCTTTGTGTTGCGCGAAACTCTCTGGATGATCGAATAGTGCAATTACGGAAAAATTCCATAGATAAAAGCGATCGATTTGGCGTCAAATGACTTGCAACAATAAGAAAGTGGACTACTTCGGTCCATAAATTATCAATGTTGAATTGTTCATTTGTCTGATTTCAGCAACCGGGCAGATTGTTACCTCTATCATTCTGAACCACACGCTGTATCCACCCGGCATGTTGGCCGTTTCTCTGGATGATAGGAATATAATATCGAACTTACCAAATATAGTTGACACGCCGTTGCAATATGATGACTTTCAACCAACACAAACACCAACACCTACTCGGCCTAATCTACCTGTACGACCATTCCCACCTGTTCGACCGATTCCAACGGTTCAACCGACTCCATCGGATCAACCTACTTCATCTGTTGAGTCTGAATCACGTGTTCAACCTAATCCGTCTGTGATCGATTATCAAATCACTCAACAGTGCGGTCGCAGCAACAGCACGAAAATTAATCGTCTGATAGCAGGGGGTGTGAAATCGAGCTCAGGTCAGTGGCCCTGGCTGGTTGCGATTTACATTATCGAGTACAAATACAAGTTGCAGTGTGCAGGATCGCTCGTGACGAACACTCATATCATTACAGGTACGACAAAATTTTCGTAGGCTATATAATTAGTTTGTCGTCAGGGTACGAATGCAAGTTTCTGGTAACCTTTGCTTTTCGAACCTACCTACATTTGAATCATGAAACGTAGAGTTGGTAGATAAGATATGGTGAGTCTGTATTTGTTTGGAGGTGGACACAGAAGTATATTTCACATCTTATTAGATAACAGATCAAACTTAAATTACACTCACAAGAGACATCACCCAATTGATACGCACAGAAATTAATCAAATTTTGCACATAAGCAAAGACCCCGAGAATTTTAATATCAATGTATACAGTTCATGATTTATACGATCCGTTGCATCGGAAAAGCTGATGTCCGATTTCAGAACACCCATCTGGAGAGAAACACTATAAATACCGTCGAATCGAAGGGGTTATAGTATAAGAGAAGAACATTTTTGATTGCACGTGGTTAACACGATTCTGCGTTTGATTTTTGTTTTTCAGCCGCACATTGCTTCTATCAATCTGACCAGACAGCGATACCGGCAGGCGCGATGGCGGTGGCGCTGGGACGTTACCAACTTCTAAATTTTCACGAGAAGGGTTCAGTGAACGCCGACGTGGCCGAATACAGGATTCACCCTGATTATAAAAGTCAGGTCACGTCGGAGTCGACGATCAGCGCAGACTCGGATCTGGCCGTTCTGGTTCTGCGGGAGAGAGTGGAATACAGCGGGCTAATTAAACCGATTTGCCTTTGGTCAGGGCCTATAGACTTGAGTTACGTTGTGGGAAAGGTGGGGACCGTGGTGGGTTGGGGACGCGACGAGAACGGGAACCAGTACCTTCAGGAACCTCGGATGATCAATGCTCGAATCGCAAGTCAGGTGAAACCATTTTTATTTACTTGTTGATGTTTTATTTTTGTCCAAAGATATGCACTAAATTCGGGAGGGTCATAGTTGATATGCGGATTTTGTCATCTTTCTATTTAGAGGTGTTTAGTGGTGGAGATTGATAGGCAAAGTGACGTTTCCTTGTGTTTACGCATCCTGTGATTCTTTCGAAGAAATTCACTCGTGTTGCCGTTGAACTCTTGCACGATAGTGCCAAGTCACGCCGAATTTTTAGAATTGTGTTTCATGTAAATGTAACGAAATACAGTGGATTCGTTAAGGTGATTGTACCTTGTCGAAGGTTTAGGTAATCGATTTTTTCTTATAATGTCTTAAAAATGTGTGCTCTTCTTTTTCAAATATTCAAAGATCCCAAGGAGTCGTTGGTAGAATTAACGAATCCTTCTCTAGGCAGACTTTTTTCGGTGCTGATGACACCACCCATCGTGCCTGATCTGGGGGTGAACACCGCTGCCAGGAGTACCACTAAGAAAAGTGTAGTGGGCTCGGTAATCACTGTCAAGCATAGGATCCAGAACGCTAGAAGCGCCACGTGTGCAACAAAATGTGTAGTAGCAAAGTCATTTCGAGGGTCAAGACTCCAAAGTTTGTTTATTGATAGCTGAGAAAGAATAGCAAATTTCACTTGTCCACAACGTACCTAAGTCTGGTCTTCAAATACGTTAACACCTTGATTAAACAAAAGAGGATCCATGCAAGAAGAATGGCGGTGCAATGCCAGGGCAGCTAAACGAAAAGTATGAACTGAAAGGAACAGCTCCACACCACTCGCAGATTAACTCTGGACCTCTCACCTTTAACAACCGCATTTATAGAGTAATGATTGTACAGGATGTCCCACTATTTACTGATCTTGTTAGCCCACCGAGCACGGTCCCTGGGTCACGCGTTCGCGAGAGCGACATGCACACAGTGACAGAGTCAGGAGGGGGGACACGCGGTCTCGAGAGCGACACGCACGCAGTGACGGAGCTGTTGTGTAAATCGCATAGCGACCGATGTTTGTTTACATGCGAACGACCGGGCGAAGACACCGCAGAAGTATTGACTAATAAATATAATTTGTTTTATAATTCACGAGATTTTTATTCTAGTTAGTGTAATAAGAACCACGAAAATCTAAATGTAATGTGGAACCAGCTAATCATTACATTGTATACATGGTGACGGTGGCTCGAGCTCGAGCAACCGCCACTGCGTAGTAATATCGGTGAGGGTCTCGAGCTCGAGCCATACTGGCACTGTGTTAGTACAGTGTCGGTGAGGGCCTCGAGCTCGAGTCTCGCCGTCGCTGTGTAGTAGTAGAATATCGGTGTGGGGTCAGAAATGACATAGGGACGGTGACAATGTTTCCGTGCTCGGAAGGTTAAAAGAGCCGATTAATCACGTAACACGAACAAACTTATTCTATAAGGATGGTGTCAAAAACAAATATATAATGAGATAAACATAACGGATAAATATTTGTAAACACCGGAATTATTGTTTCTTTTAATGGTGAACATGGTATTGTTTAACAAATGTTAAAGTTCCTTAAAACTTACTTTGTAATAGGTACAAGACACGTTCATGTCAAAACTGGAATTTAATTCTTAGACAGGTATAGAGACAGAATTATGAGCAGTGAAGAGCAATTGTTCTTCAACATGTAAAATTTGTCATAGGGATTTCTTTTATTTAATTAATGATGCGTTCTAGAATTTAAAAAATTCTAATGTAATGATCTATGAATATAATTTTCAAAATATAATGAGAGAACAGCGTAACAGTTCGCACGATTTTCTAGAGTAATAAAAGTTTGTATAAAATTTTATTTTTGCCCTAAATAAAGGTTCTTACATTTTTCATTACATTATCCTAAATGCTTAAAAATATTATTCAAAAAGTTATGAACATCAGGTACATGTAGCAATTTACAAGATCTGAATATGATACTGTATAGCACAATAATTGTATTAAAAAGAGCTTTAGAGATTATGTTTCCAGTGACATTTATGACATAACAGAACTCGAAAGATATTTTGAAATGAGAAAATAGAACAGTCTAATGTCTAAAGTCATTCAAATTAAGCGCTAACATTACTCAAGTCATGAGTGTATGTAATAGAATGTTTATTTTAAAAATTTTCTTTAAATATTTCACATCTCTTCACGTTCGCTTTGTGGTTCTGTGATCGATGCAAAAAAATAAACTCTGAAAGGCTGAAAACTTGTCGGAGCGAGATTTAATGAATAGGGTGAATGATTATCAAGTGTAACCGGTTTCTTTGTTGTTTCCTCTTCAGTCGAAACGATGAATGTGGAAGTTGTTGACCAGTAAAATCTTTTACGTCCTAATTAACTTGTATGGATGCGGAAAATTTTAGGATCCCTTAAATGAACCTTCTGCGTAACGTATTATTCATTTAACACATTCTTTGCTATTACATAACATCTAATAAAGCCAATTTGATTAAATCAATTAGCAGTATTGTGTTTGTTGGTAAAATATATTTATACACTAGACGTATGGAAGTTAATTACAGAATAATATTTTAATTGGTACTAAACAGTAAACAATATTTGAGCAATATTTATAAGAATAGTTTCGATTTTTATTGAACTGTATATTTGCATCTAAAACTAATGTATAACATAATGAGAGATAAATATTCTCTGAAAAGTCTATATCGTAAAAACATAAAAATAACTGACGATTTGTAAAGTAGACAAAGCTTACTATATGTCGTACAACTTACATTAGAATCAGTGACCTGAAGTTGGAGCCCTTTCCGTCTAAAATGTTTCGAAATTAATTGTCGTTTCAATAATTTGTAGGAAACTTGTCTTCGAAGCCAGAGCAAGTTCGTGGACATAACCTCGAGTCGAACGTTCTGCGCCGGCATGAGGGACGGAAATGGACCGTGCAATGGTGACAGCGGAAGTGCTTTCATGCTATATGATTCGGAGACAGATCGGTTTTACATCCGAGGTGTCATCTCATTGTCTCTGTTGGACAAAAGCATCATGTCCTGTGACCTCAGACAGTTCGTCGTTTACGTGGACGTCGCGAAATACTTGGACTGGATATACGAGCAAATTTCTACGTAGACATATGAATTATGCATTCGTTTGCAACTGTAAATATTATAGTCTACTAGTTTTCGCACATAAGTACCTTTAACTGTACAGAAGTCATCGAATATCAAACTCAATTGCCGAACAATCGATCCATGACATTTTTTTATTTGTTTTTCGATTCAATTTTAATGTACACGTTTTGTCCTAAATGTTTCTGACATGAAGTTACAACACCAATTGTTCGTATGTTATGCACACCTTTTATCATGAATTATTAAAAGTATAGTTTCCATCTGGTGTGATATATTTTTCATGATAATTATACAAACACTGCAAATAGCTGTGGTATTTCTTCTTAAAAATGATTTTAGCTTGACGTTTCTTTGTCTTCGTTTTCAATTGGGATAATAGTAATAAGTTTGGGACAGCTGAATTAAACGAATACGATAATGAAACTGTGAGATAGTTTTTGAAAGCAAAATATTGTATAAACACATGACTCACGAAGCCGAAAGTTTCGACCATTGTGTTTCTACCATTTTGAAGAGATCAGAGCCATTTAGAAAGTTTCTGTAATTATTGTGAACAGTGTATCTTTTTAAAATAAAACTGTTTTTAATATTTGATGATAAAGAGCATCATCATCTTACGGAAAACTGCTGCGTCAGTTTCAATTTGAAAACTTTTGGGACAGACCGTGCAAATGTACTTTAATGACTTACAATTAGACTATATTAGACCTTACTTGTGACATTACGAATAACTTTCTTCTGACCGATATAAATTCAAATTTTACAGACATGTGATTGATAGAAAATTAGTTGTTTATGGAAACGCACGGGGGAATTACCTCTTCTTATTATTTAGTACCCTTTTTGTAAGACGAGAATGTAAATTATTTAAAATGCAATGTAAAACATAATATTTAGGAAGCTTCTTGTTAAGCGTGAAAATGTGCTAGAAAAGATATTACTTGATACATAAAACTACAATAATGAAAAAATTATATCAACTGGTTGAAATAACATAATATACAATATAATGTAGACTTCTAAACACGTTCCACATATTCTTTTTTGCTATCATAAGTGCAGTAATTTGGTATGCACAAGGAGATTAAAAAATTATAAATTTTTGTCACAGAAACAGTTACTGTTGTAAGAACAGAAAAATCAAACTGAACCGTTTATTTCAATCAATGTACCAACGTACAATTTGTCGAATACTGCTATTATTAATAAATAACATTAAAGAGCACTCTATACTAGTCTCTTGCTTCTTGTAGTGAATTCACAAGTAAACCGTGTGTCTCAAACAGAGAGACGATGTGAACTGGTGCCAACATTAGTCTCGACATTTATAATTATATTATACTTTCGCCCATTACATTTTCATTATTTCCATAGCCATACCATGTACTGAAGATACAGTGGTGCGACTAATGAAAGTATACAGGGAGCACCCGAATATAGTTAAGTGATACACATACGCCTAACAAGAATCTTCAATGTTCACATTGGACAGCGCTAATATTATAGCTATACCAATTATTAAACCACGGTTTTTTGGCCAGATTGAATATTTGTCTCTAAGAAAAACGAAAACATGTACTGGTTTAATAATACTTAGCCACGTATTACAAATTCGTCCCAATTTTTAAAAATCGAGCAAGACTGACAATGTTCTGAATTTAAACTGTCTTAGCAGTTTATTGATAAAAATATCAATCAAGAACAAAAAAATTAAATACACTGTTGAATAATTCATTGATAGGTGAAAACAAAATTTAAACAACGATACAAATAATCCCATTGTATAGAAATAGCGTCATACGATGTCTTAATTAATAATAACTAAAATATTTATGTTAATAGCACATCCAGGAGGCTACATACTGTACTGGGAAATTCATAAAGTGCAGTATTAAGGAGTTGTATATGCTTGCAGCAGTAATTTTTTATGTTCATATTACATCGTTTTTACATAAAAGCTTATTATTGTCTTGACTTGGTGTAATGTATATTTTCGCGATGAAACCGACTATTATTGCAAAATGCATGTTTTTTCATTCACATTGTATTTGGTTCTGTTAGCACTGTGAATTAACGCAACTGCTACCTTGCACGTTCTTTGAAACATTGGAATAGTGGATATACACTGAAAAGTTTCCAGACTGAAATTAAAACAGCAATTTTTCATGTGTTATTGATACTTTATATTTCTGGTTACTATATCCGGTGAACAATATTGATTACATATCACAATTATACAAACTCTGGTGATGGCTTCTCCTGATACTTCTGCTTTAAGATGGCGCAAAGTGCGGCGTTTGGAATCCTTTGAATGTCCAAATTGTACCGGTCTATTTTTGTTTAATTTTTCCCTTCAATTTAGGAAAGATGAAGTAGTCTCAGAAGCTATATCAAGGAAATTAAGGCGGAAAACATAGTATAACGAAACCTTTTGAGGCTAAAATATTTTGAACACTAATAACTACATAGACTGCGGAATTTATGCATTTATAGCCTATACGTCTCTGTGAAATACAATGAAGGACAAAACTTTCGTCAGATTTAACGAGTTTTCTATTATCTTTTGAATCCAATAAGATACTTATGGGCAGAAAGAAGTTCCTACTTTTGTTTTTCTCTTTATGAGCAACTTTCTAAAATGTAATTTTGCATAAAAATCTATCATTCTATTACTAACACTCGACGTTGCGTCGTGGCCGAGTGGCCCCGAGTGGTGTAAAAAAAAGAATACAGATGTTGTAAGAATAATGCGGAGAGAAACGCAACCGCCAAAACACTTTCCTTATGCAGCTTTTCCTTCCAAAAAAGTATTGACCATGAAAGAGTGGGGATCGACCTACTATTAGTGATAGATAGTCGAGCCGAGGAGCTCGAGCTGTATCGGAAACTTTCGATTCACCAGCTCGGCTCGGCTGGTCAAGTGGACCGAAATGACAGTTTTATGAGGTGACAGCGGAGACACGAGGCTCTGACACGCGAAACCTCGGCGCGTACAGTTATCTTATAATAACATCTCGCCTCGCTGAGGCCCGTCGCCAGCGTTTCTTAGGGTGGAACGATGATGTCAACCGGTATCGATACGGCTCCAGCCGAGCCGAGCTTCCCCCTCCAAAGCTCGGCTCGGCTTGAGCCGTATCGATTACCCATCAGTACCTACTATGCCACATCGATCCTAACGAGGGAGGATCAGTTCAACATTTTCAGTTGTCTGTTCCAAACGGAGCCCCTTGCATTCTTCGAGCAAATAGAGTTCATCCTCGGAGAACTAAGTGTTAGTTTATTTAGTGATTACGTAGTAATTATTTAGTAGCTAGGATACGTGGTTATTATAAATAGTGTAAATTAATTATTGTAGGTGTTATTTTTCTGTAACGTGTACAGTGGTAAAAGCAATGGAAGAACCGAGCGTTGATCTAATTAACAATTTCGCGGTCGGGACAATCGCAGTGTGCGAGTGAACATTTTTTGTGGACGGGATAATCGCGCAGTGTGTGTGGACATTTTTCGCGGACTTCTGTGGTTTACGTACATGTGTGAATTAATTTCATGGATACTCGTGGACAGGACAATCACTTTCCGTGATAACCAAAGGGGATATTAACCCTTCTTACGCGATAATATTCGTAAGAAGATATTTACATTTTCTGTGAATTTCATACAGTAACCAGTGTTAATGAGATACAAGTGAATTCGAATCAAATACCGCCGTCACAAGTTGTCGACATCTTCTACCGGGTATGACTATGATTTAGCATTTATAGTTCCATAGACATATATAATAGACTGTGCGGTCTTGTGGTAGGGATGAGGTTGGCAGTAGAGTCAGAGACTTTTCTTTCTAATGGGGCTGTTGGTGGGGGATTCTCCTACGGCTGTGTGGAGGCATTGCATGCGTGCAGCATTCCTTCTCCTCATCGCCCTCCAGTCATTTTCTCCCCTCCCTCTGCGATGTGCGTGCGAGAGAGGAATGACTACACTGCTACTTCTTAGAGTTCTGCATTGGACGGGCTGAGCCCGCCCGTCACCCGGCCGTTTTATCTTTACCCAGGCTGGCCCGGCTCGAACTATACCCGGCCTGCGCAGGCCTGACGATGCGCGCCGCAAAGCCTTCCATACCCGCCCATAGACATATATATAGACGGAGCATGAACTGAGCGGAGGAGTAAGATTCGCGGTAAGGGTGTGGTTAGTTAGAAATCGGGTAACTTTGTTCCTTTTCGGTGCTATTCGGGTATACAACCACGTTACATACATGTATGCTATGAGAGATGAAAAGAATATACCTATTATACGTTAAAAATTCCGTGTGTCATGTAGTTTGTATAGATATATGTATTTAAAAAAATTAATAAATAGTATAAAGCATTAAATAATAGTACGGCACACAGCCCACCAGCCATTAACAACGATCCGAATCGAACAGAATGCATCTGAAGCTAACTGACGTAGGTCTAACGACCGCTGCCTTGTCCCCTCCAATCCTACGGTCCCCTCGCCCAAAGTGTGCTATGTAAAAATGCCCAAAGTAGCTTATGCTTCGTCTATATATGCTATGTACCCGCCCGGATTCGTGCTAGCCTGCCCGACCCGTGGAATCCCCTCTAAGCTCGCTCGGCCCGCTAAGCTTTCTCAGCCCGTTCAATCCGCGCTATACGTGTGCCCTGATCTATATCCGTTCGTTACCCCATGTTCGCTGTTACCCATTGTCACAGAGGGATGGAAACATAAACCTAATCAACATTTCATTTACATTACAATTAAAACAAAAATTAAACTAAACATTAAAATTAAAATTAAAATTAAACTAAACATTAAAATTAAACTAAAGAAATAGAAACTAACAAACAATTAAAACAAAACAAAAATTAAACTATACATTACAATTAAAATTAAACTAAACAAATGCAAACTAATTTTTTATACTGTAATGTGTCGATAGTTGTTGACGACAGATTTTCCAGATGAAAGCAAAACCGGCGAATGTTTTTGAACGATGTTTTTGTGGTAGTGTTTTGCTGTTCCGTTGTATAAATTTGAAACAAAACACGTTACGAGTATTTTGGTTGATTCTTTATTTCAAATTCAATCCCATTTCTGCATGTATCCATAATTTCTTGAATTTCATACAATACACGCAACATTGTTCCTTCATAAAGTGAAATAAATCCGCGTCTTGCTATAATAGCAGTCGAATAAAGTGCTAGTAAAGTCATAGGTAAAGAGTAGCTAAAGACACAAGTGCCAAATGCCAACGGGCCAACGGGTAACGGCGCGGGCACTCGGGCACCGGTGGAAAGATCACACGCTGTGATAACTAGTGATGGGTAATCGATAGATCTTTAGAGGGGGAAGCTCGGCTCGGCTGGAACCGGTTGACATCATCGTTTCACCCTAAGAAACGCTGGAGACAGGCCTCGGCGAGGCGAGATGTTATTACAAGATAACTCTACGTGCCGAGGCTTCGCGTGCCAGAGCCTCGTGTCTCCGCCGTCACCTCATAAAACTGTCATTTCGGCCCGCTTGACCAGCCGAGTCGAGCCGGTGAATCGAAAACTACCGATACAGCTCGAGCTGCTCGGCTCGACTACCCATCACTAGCGATAACTTCGGGCGGACTTGGGCGCCTAGTTATACAGGGTGTCCCAAAAATGTCCTCCGACCCGGAAATGTGGCACTCGGGGGGTGAATTGGAACAATTTTTTCCTTAGCAAAAATTTAAACTGAGGCTTCGTTTACGAGATATCAACGAAAAACCGCGACCAATCAGAGCGCGAGTTTGCCAGCCGAGTTCCCGCGCTAGCGGTGGCTACGCGCTATGCTTGTACTACGATGCTCCGAACAAGTAGGTCACCATGCATCGCAGGAAACTGCGTATAATAATAGCAAATAAACAAGACGTAACAAATAAAATCATACTTTTTATCATCTGTCTTTTGTTATTTAACGAGATTAGTGAATGAAATGTAAATGTAGGCAAATTATGTG
>NW_015374014.1:507050-507752 GCF_001272555.1 Dufourea novaeangliae | reverse complement strand
CCTGGCAATAAATTAACGGGCTACGGCGCCTTGGAGAAACTGCGCGACGGTCCTTTCCTTCCATTTCTGCAAAGCACGTGTTATCCTAGAACCGTTGGTTTCGTTTTACCTAAATCTTTTCGTGGTGGGAGTGAACTCACAATGTAACGATGGGAAACTACTTGGGGGTAGAGGAAGCCCTTTCGGAAAAATTCTGTCAGTCGGTTAGCATTCGGGCAACCGAGATGTTCAGTTCACGGGAGTATTACGCAATGTTATGGTGGTACGTACACAATAACGGATATGCGGGTGTTGCTGTGCAAGTGTTTGGTTACGTAAAACATCTGAAAAATTGAAAACAATCGGCCCTTTCCGGGGCCACGAATTTTCCTAACGTAGTAACAACACGTTGGATTAAAAATACATTAAGTGATTGTGTCGGGTGATCAGTGTTAGTGGTCGTGCAGTGAAGCGAGTACGTATTCTGTGGAATAACCAGGACGCACTTGACGTTACAACCCTTAACTTCGGCTGGTGAGGTATACCTGCGATCACCTGCGAACTGGGCCATACCCTGCCATAAACTGTTTGGGTCGCCGATGACCAGGATCGGTACACTGACCTACTGACGCAGGTTTCTACGCTGCAGGTGAATTTCCGTAAGGGTGAGTTCTATTCAGTTTATTGGTCATTATTGTTTTATTAATTTCACCGAACTACAAT
>NW_015374014.1:469027-506931 GCF_001272555.1 Dufourea novaeangliae | reverse complement strand
GTAGCGCGTAGCCACCGCTAGCGCGGGAACTCTGCTGGCAAACTCGCGCTCTGATTGGTCGCGGTTTTTCGTTAATATCTGGTAAACGAAGCCTCAGTTTAAATTTTTGCTAAGGAAAAAGTTGTTCCAATTCACCCCCCGAGTGCCACATTTCCGGGTCGGAGGACATTTTTGGGACACCCTGTATATGTCGACCCGTCCGGCTCGCTACGGGTTTGGGCGGGCTTGGGTGGAGCGATAAGCGACGGGTAACGTGCGGGAGAACCCGGGTTTATCCGTCCAATGCAGAACTATACTACTTCTGCCCTTCGGTCTCGCTTCATCTCTACCATAAGACCGCGCAGTCTATTATATGTCTATGTGTAGTTCATATCGTGAATCTGAAGATACAATATAGTATTGTATCGTATAGTTTAAGTTTTTGCCTTTAGATGGATAAGTTCTCGAAAATATCATTCGTGACCCCAAGATGTTACGGGACCCAAAGATCTTACATGACCCGACATCTGTCGGGATCCCGATACGATTTATACTGTCGGGATCCTGGCCGATGTCGCCCGGCTTCTCCCGACCCGACCCGAGGCTCGGGAATCCCATGATTTCGGGTACCCGCACAATCCTGTAAATTAGTATCATACCAATAGGATTGAAAATAAATTATCGTTCGAATACTTTCGTCATTCACTATCCATAACTGCATTATTGTGCGATACGTTAAATTTTATTAAAGTGATTTTGAAATTAAATAGTCCTGTCCATAAATTACCGGATCCCTAAGGTGCGTATCCACTTGTTGTGTATCCTTGTGTCGTCGTATCTTCGTTGTGTATCAATGTGGACGGAAAAGCGTTGCATTGTTATCGTTGGATATGAAAATGTATCGTATGGTGACGCGATACGGTGATATGTTACGGTTATGCTATACGAGGACACTGAACAAATGGATACACACCTTTATGCTACTAAACGTAGAAGTAAAGAGTTAGTTTTAAAATGTTCCTTAATATATTAAACAGATGAATTCTTATTAGTTTTCCACATTGTAAAGAAAATGTCAACTATATTCAGTGTTGTGAACAATCTTAAAAGTTCGTTTAATTAAAGTGTTTATTTCATTCAGGAATATTAATCCGAATTAATCGTGGCACTTGAACACTGATTTTTTAAAAACGATTTTCTCTAATCCCACTCAACTCAGTCTGCAATCGCTTCTACTTGTTTTTTGTTACTTTTATTCTTCCTTTGGTAATTTGTTCTCTTGCTCTTAGACTTTTTAGACATGCAGACTTATTCGATTGCATTAAATTGATGCAATTTTTGTTGAGTAATTCTAGAAGATGTTTGAGATACGTTTAAGATCGCTATATTATCGAAAAACAGAATAATTCCGTGAAATTGCATTCCTTTCTCGATTTCCATTTGTTAAAAGCCATCAAGTGTCCTGTAACTTATGGACGGGAGTGTACCTCGAATTTTAATCGAACAAAATAACGAAAGAAGCAGATCAAATTATACGTTCATATCGTTTTTTTTAGAATATATCGCATGGTTTAATACCTACAAGCATGTCAGGTTTAAATCAACTTAACATTGCAAAAATCTTCAGTTCATTACCTCATTTGCAAACCGAAGTTGTAGCAAATGTCTGTATATCAGCCTTGAGATTCAAGGCTTGAGTACACCGCCAATTGGGACTACATATTTTTATCAGTGTGGTGTAATAGTTGAAATCAAGAACAATCCAATGACCTATAATAGTCTGACCTGCACGTGATCTTGATTACGAAAAATCCAAAAATGTATAAGAGTAGATTCAAATAATAAAATAACTACGACAGCGGGATTAGTGCAAAAATGTATAAAAATTTATGGACATCATTTTGAGCAATTATATCATTGAAATAAATTTTGTGCAAATCAAAAGCAAGTGAGGTACTAAAAGTGCTCACGTTATGTGGGACACCCTGTATATGTATTTACAATCGGCTGAATCGTTGAAGTTACTTATGAAACTACTAATAATGTATATAATGCATACAATTGTTTCCAGTAATATTCCAACAAAATTTATTTTGAATATTTGTTAGTAGTTTTATTGTTGAAACAAATACAGTAAACATTCGATTCCCGCACGTGTCGGGACTGTAGAGGGCAAAATTTTCAAGAACCGTGCAGGAGTCAGTGACCAGTTACCCGAGCGCTTTCCCCACCACTCGGCCCTTCAGTTGTGAAACGCAGCTGCATATAGGGTGAGCTGGAGATACGCACTATACGGTTATGATAATTATCTCCGTTATTTTTAGAGATATCAGAATAGTGTATTCACAGAAGTTTTTTAGTATGGAGAGGGCTATTACTTAGCAGTAACAGTTTTTTCGTAGGTGAAGGATCTTTTGGGTTCTCAAAATTAATTATGTCCTTTTATTAATGATATTGAAATACTATGGAATAAAAATATTTCTTTTTATATAAATCGATTCTTCTAAACATGCTGCGTAATAAAGTATTAAGGTATTATGTGAAAAAGTTAATAATTCGTGACATATTTAAGTGGAAATATCTATGGTCTGTTCTACTAAAGAAGAACCCTGAGGGGTTTCCCTTCCTCGGCGCGTGGCCTGGTGGGGATCCAACGCGAGTTGCGTATTTCAATTTCATTGTAATCAAACCAAAATGTTAACCTATTATTTATATTTTCTCAAAGTGTTTGTTTCATGTTTACGTTTTTTAATTTATTTTTATATATTATACTTTATTTGCGGAACTCAAGTGGGTCACTTGAAATTATCAAATGGGTCACTTGGTGACCCGCGGGTCATAGGTTGCTGACGCCTGTAGTAAACCTTGCCTTAGGCGCTAGGATATTCGATGGTGGGTTAAGGACGTATATGTACATATATGTATACAAACGAGGAAGGCTTCAGGTAGTTACGGGAAAGTTGTCAACTCGGTAGACCTCTAGTAGGTAATGCCGCTACAAGTGCCTCGTAGAAAGTACAGATCGAGCTCTACCATAACTGGATATATGACGACCGTTGTTAATCATTTTCGTTCACGAAAGTGTAACTGAATATACCAATCAATAAAAGTGATGTTTTCCTTACATTTACCGAATAGTTTCATATTTCCCGATGTTTCACATGCAATTGCCTAACAGTCTCATATTTCTCGGTGTTTCATAAACATGTAACCAAATATGTGCAAATACTTAATAGTTTCATATTTCTCGATAGGAATTATGAAAACCCATGTGGCGCGGTTGTATTGCATAATAACATCCCACATCAATGAACGCATAACGCAGGGTCAGTAAGCAAAAGCTTGATCAACAAAATATTCTTTGTGGATTTGATATATCTCAGTCTCTTGCTGCAACGAATAATCAGTAAATACGGATAAACTTAATTACAACCGGAAATGAGGTCATTCTATATGCAAAAATAAGTCGAAAATGTAAAATAAAACTTTGTCGCGACACCTTTAGTTTTCGAGACAACTGAATTTAAATGTTAACCCTTTAACTGTTTAGCCTGTAGGTACCATCACGAGCAAACTCTGCTTCCGCTAGGGGAAAAGAAATAGCGAAAGAGACTAGCCTTCTACCACTTCGTAAATTTATTTCAAGTACTGAAATAAATGTTAAATCGAATGTTAAATTGACATATACTTCAGTAATTCCCGATACCAACTGGTTGGTAGCTTTTCCCCTTATCCAACTTTTTCAAAATCAAGGTCAAAGGGTCAACAATTTTTTATCTATTGTATCGTATAGATCGCAAGAAACAACAGTGCCAAAGGAACCATGAGTCTCAAGTCAACCGTTCACATAAAATCCGATGTCAAAGTTTCCATGATTTTTAAACACACTGTACTTATAATGTTCTTATACTTTACAAAGAAAGATAATATAAATAACGTGCTATTGTCGAAACAAAAGAAAATTAAAGTTTAACTAGGGAAATATATCATTATTCAGTAAGGAATAATCGAACAACACTGCAAAAGATGTACCATATCGTTGTGATTTTCAGTGGTAAGATCATTCAGTGAGCAACAGTGAATATTACGTCATCTTATTAAACATCGAGAAGCAGAGCGACTGTGCAACTATTGGCGTAAAAAGAACATGTTATCGCGTTCGTTAATGATTATGCACTAATGGACTTAACTCCAGTGGGAATCAATCGTGTGACTCCGATCAGATTACCACGTCGCTCGATAAAGATTTTGCTGTTGGACACATCAAAATGTTAACACGATTTTTGAGCAATTTTTCGAGTAATTTTTCGAGTTCTTTAAGTACAACATCTCGAGAATATTCTGTACAAGTTTTAAGGTAATCCAATTAAAAATGACAGAGTTACAGGGGTTAAAAAATGAACATTTTATATAAGTGTAAGCTTGACTTGAAACTTTAAACGCGTTTTTCTCGAAACTACATTTTTCAAATCGGTGATCAATATTTCTCGAAAACTACTGGGTCGATTTACATGAAGCCTTTTCCGCCTTATTTCAAATCAGAAGAACTTGTGTTTTTGATCAAAAACGAGTGATTTTTTAGGTGAAAATCGCAGTTTTTCAGGAAAACGTCCGCTATTTTATTCCTAATCAATATTTCGAAAAACCCCACGTTCAAGGACAAGATTGGTTCTTCCATTGCGTAAATCATACTGAATTTTTAATTTCAGATGAACCGTTACGAAGTTACAGTGATCACGGTAGACCACTTTTTGTGAAGAGACATCCGGGAGATCGCTCACCATTTATTTATAATAAATATTTTTAAATAAAAAAATTACCTTATAATCTAAAAACTACAATCTTTGAAACACGAGCACATTTTTTGAAAAAGGTCTTATAGTTTTTGAGAAAAAAATTCCCAAAGAACACTCTTTTTTCGGCCTCCTGACTGAGCATGACCTCTTAAATCAACAAAATACGAACATTTGGATTTACAGAAATCTTCATCCTCGTCCTCAACTTATGGGCAGGAATCATTTGTTAATTTATGTCATTAACAAGTGCAACATATCTGCAACTTATACGGACTTGCTTCTTGAATGAATTACGTCAAGTTATATGACGCCACAGACGTCACTCCATTTACTTAATTCATGTTAGTGCTCCTCTTCATGAGACGTTTGGAACGCGATGGATAGGATGCATACCTGCTCCACGCTTGTAGCCTTCTTATTCTCCAGATTTAACACCACCGGACTTCTTTTTTGGAGAGCACTAAAAAAAATCTTATGAGAAATTTTATAGAATAGTAAACCGTCCATGTCTTTACTACCTATTCACTTTGAAAACATATGCGAACATAAACACAATGTAACCGTAAAATCTAGAAGTTAAATTGCAGAACGTTATGCATCTCGAAACAAAGAAAAGTGGATTCTAACTACTGTCAATAAAAGGTTCCATTGAGCCGACATAAGACCCTTGTCGCAGCGCAATCACTATGGTCCGCAATCAAACAGTTAAAATCACTTCGAGATTATTTAAGAAGTAAGCACTGTTGCCATATGGCTACGTATTCTAAATTACGAAATAAAAATTTATTATCGTGTATATTTCACATCCGTGAGTATATAATAGTTTCTTCTAGTCTTGTATAGATGATATAGTACAGATTTATTTAATCTCTACTTCCTTCATTTGATGGAATTAAGGTGTTGAGTGTTATTGCAAATACAATCGTAACCTACAAAACTCTAAATTCTTTCAAATATTTTAAGATGGTTTACTGATCAAAGGTAAGAAAAATTTGGTTTGGTTATCTATAACAACATTACAATGAGAATTATTATATATGTACAATTGTGACAAAAGTGACAAAGTTGCCAAGTGGCAAAGAATGAAAAAAGACATTTAACGGTTTCTAAATGTTAAAATGTTCTAGTGAATTATTTGTGTGTCACGTAATGTAAACAGAAATACAAGAAAATATTTCTTTGGTAGTTTTTCAATAATTTGGAAATCAAAGGGTTAATAGTTAACAATTTAATGAACAGTTCGACAGTTAACAGTTAACGTGTATCTAATAAGTAATAACAACTGGCTGTTACAGCTGTTAGCGAAATAGTCAAGTTCCAAAACGCAGTAGGGGCTGGCACGAAGCTGATTGGTCGCCTCGTACGCTGAATAGGGATGGAATCACTTTATAAAGCAGCCTAGTGCTGCGGAAACAGATCAGTGCAGCGAAACGGTATCGTGAACGATGGAACGTTGGTCTGGAAAAGTGGCGATCGTGACGGGCGCAAGCTCTGGGATTGGTGCGGCGATCACTAGATCCCTCGCTGAACACAATGTTAAGGTGGCCGCTCTCGCGAGAAGGTTGCACAAACTTCAAGAGTTAGCCGACGAACTCCCCAAATACAAGATCTATCCAATCCAATGCGACGTCACGAAGGAGGAAGAGATTTTACGAGCATTTCAATGGGTCGAAGAGAAATTAGGCGGTGCTGATATCCTCGTGAACAATGCTGGAGTTTCATCTACATCGACGATCCTTGGTAAGATTCCTCTTCCCTCTACCGTTTAACGCTTTAACGTACAGAGTCTTAAATCGTTATTTGAAAATTTCCAGACTGATATATCTGGGCCTCAGAGTATTTTAAGTCTACTTTTTAAAAAAATGACATTTTACATGTTTCCTGTATCAAATATTAATTCATAAAAATTCATTTCGTTTTAAGTCATCTAGTTTGTAATATAATAGTCCAAAAATGATATTAAGTTCATACTTTGTTCCGAGCCAAACAGTGTAAAGTCCATCACATTGGGGAATTAAAGTAAAGATCACAATTTATACATATAGAGACTTGTCTTAAATCAATTCAATAGGTTCGAAGATAGTGATTGTTTCTTGTTTATTTCTTACCAAAGGGTTCCAAAGTTACAACACTTTCGCACCTTTGACTTGCTCTCCTGTACAGTTTGGAAAGTGTGACTTCATACACTTTGACTCTGGGGTCCAGATATACATACATATGTTGTATCTTGTTATTTTGAAGTTGAAAACATCGATATTGAACAGACCTCTTTTTTCGTTTCTTTCTCTTTTTTTATTCATTTTTGGAGGGAATATTTGGATTTCTCGACTGAAAACATGGAGATCTACTTCGCATCAGTAGAACTACGTATCCGTGTTGACAAAAGTTAGATATTCACCGGCGACAGAATTGGACACACTTTTAAAATTAGTGTTGCACCGAAGTAACACTGGGCGTTAAAGGGTTAACCCGCTCTCTGCAACTTTTTGGTATCTTGTGCAAAAATTTGTTTCCATTAAATATTTTTATATATATATTCACCAGTGTCTCACAAGTAAAATATTTTGTAAGTAATGAGTTGAAGACAATACACTTAAAAAATTAATTGTTTCTTAGGTAAAATAGTTGTAGAATTATAGACGGGTTGAATTTTTTAAATATTTCATATATGTAATCTTTATAGGAATAATCATTCAAACAGTATTATTGGTTCACTTTTACTTTGTACTATTTTAATAAGTTATGCATTATCACACCCTAGACAAGCATTTTTTTTAATAGGCATTAATAGTTTCATTTACAAACTGCATATCAATTTTCAGCTTTTTGCAGCTTTTCGATGTGTATGGTTAACCACCTTAAAAATATTTAACATTCTCATGCCTAACTCTGACTTTATTATAAGTTTATATGTTTACATAACTACTTATATTCAGTATGAATTATACATGATGCAAAATGTAGTTGATGATGACTGAAAATATCTAAAATCATTGAAAGATTTCATGAAAACAATATTCTATACACCACACATTCTGTGATGAAATATGCGAGTTAACCGCGACACCGTATGTATTGCATCCTGGTGACAGAGTCGGGTACGCGCGCGTGTGTGGGAAATACGTGTGAGCAAGGGGTGTTGCCAATATACAATAAGAGGGAGTCCAAGTCCAATTAACTAGCGGCCACTGTATAGGGCGACTATATGTTATGACTAGACTGCGGATGTTTATGCATTTATAGAAAATTTTAACATGCAAATGCAGTAAAATAAAGATTTTAATAAAACTCAATGATATTTATATACACTATTATCAACATAACAAGATATTTAGTACAGGAACTAAATTTCTATCTGACTTTCGTGTTTATAAATTAACAAGTTCTGAACTTGCAAAAATATTTGCAGTCTAGTTATTTCTAGATTGCGAATTTTATGCATTTACAGATTATAGGACTCTGTGAAATACATACAGGAAAAGAAAAAACTTCCATCAGATATAACAAATTTTTTTGTATGATTCTGGGCCTATGTAATAAGATGCTTAAAAGGAGAGAGCAATTCCTATCTTTGTTCTTGTCTTTACGAATTACTTCAGAAAATGTAATTTTGCATAAAAATTCGCAGTCTCGTTATGACGATTTAACCATTTTTGTAGTTTTAGTTTAGTTCACGCACCAGTAATTTTGAATGCTTTGATGGCTGTACTGTCAAAATAACGTGAACCAGGTTAACGCTAGATCTACCGCCGATCAACGTGTAGAGCCTTGGCTAAAAATACCTTTATTATTATATTTTTCGAAATTTCAAGATCATCAATGTTTTTTTTTTAATGGGATTGCATATTTTCATCAACATGGCGTAATAGTTTAGATCAAGACCAATTCGATGACCTAGAACACTGTGACTTTCATGTGACCTTGAGTACGGAAAATATACACGATAGAGAGATTGGTGCGAAAATGTATCGAAGTTAATGGAAATCACTTTGACTATTTATTAATAGAAATATTCGGGAGATCAAAATCAAGTGAGATACTAAAGGCGTGGACGTTAGGTGGAATACCCTGAATACAACGTCTAGTATGGGTTATGTGTAACACGCCTTTCACGTTCGACATGCGTAAAAAAAATCAATTTTATTTTGTTGCATTTTCCGAGGGTATAAGTTTTTGAAAGTACAGTAATCCCGTGTTGAACGCGACAAACTCGGGTCCGCTTCACAGCATTCACCACGACGTGGAAACGTTTTCAGCATCTTAAGCCGCGTACTCACCAAGCGAGCGAGCACGAGCGAACAAGAGCGAGCGAGCATTCTCACTCAGTGCTCGTTTGGTGTGTACTGCTGAGCGAGCAAATTCCTGAATGCTCCAATTCGTGTCGGTACATCGAAAGAAAGACGTGTTCGCGCTCGTCTGGTGTAGACGGTTATTTGTTGCATTCGATTGCTCTGCCCGGGAACATTCTATTCCGTGTGAAATAAAAATGGAATGGTGTAATGAAAACATTATTTAACTCATAGAGGCTTAGTGTAGCCAAGAATCGTAGAATATCTTTCCTATATAGTTTGTGTCACTTTTAATTATTCTTGGTTCAACAAGTTGTAGAAATTTTTCAAAATCTTCGATCAACATTCTGCAGAAATTTCGGAACATTTCATACCCTTCTTCTTCCTATAAGTCCCTTAACAAATGGCTTTCATTATACCGTTGTCTGTTTAAACAGTGAAGTTTGCCATCATCGTGTATCTTGTTTCTTTTGTTTTAATTTTTTGCACTTAACTTCAGCACAATAAAAGCAGCACTTGCGCAAACAAATTTCTTTGTATTCATTATTTCATAATATGCTCGCGATCAGTCTTCGGATCAATTGCGAACAGAAATGAGTTCGTTTCAGTGTGGACGTAGGGCAAGCATTTCAGTTGAACACGAGTGAACCCTTGCGAGCTCTTGCGAACACGAGCGAATGCTCGCAATTTTTTTACACATCATTTAGTAAACTAATGTCCCTAACTTCACAAAAGAACACAAGTCATTTGGACCAATTTTAAAAAAGTTGATCCGTTTTAAAGGGTGTACGAATACGTTTGTTTGGTATTACATACATTTCCCTGCAATAAGAATTGTATAACATTGTATAAACATTACATTGTTAATATATTATTATATTACTACAGTAGCAACATCAGAAACTTAGATTAATATTTGATACATGAATTTAATAGAAAGAAATAATTATTAGCCGTTTAATGAACTGGTTTTTCATAATTTCATTGAGACTTTACCTTGCGGTAGATATTATGTGCAACAATGCCATTTAGTGAAAACATACATTTCAAGATATTATTATTGCCCTATCGTTCTATTTAACAACTATCAATGACTTACACTTGAACAGAGACGTAACAACAATAGTGTACCATTGGATATTTACAACCGAGATGCTATGAAAGTACTTGTGGTCTTCAATGACAATACTTAAACAATCACTAGATGAGCAAAGAATTTAATAAGAATTTTTTCCAAATATGTCCTTATTGTTACACTCGAAAGACAATTTATATAATATAAAGGAACCCAATTCTGTGTATATAATATTTACATTCACAGAATGTACCATACGTAATATTGCTACGCATTAAATGTTCTTGTTTTAATTTTTTGAAATGAAATAGTTTCATTAAAAAAAAGTACACTTTTCTTTATTAGAAATCTTGTAACATTTAAATTAAAACACAGTTTCCATCAATTAATACTATTTTTAATGTCATTTTGATACAATTAAACCAGATTCACACTAGCGGTCACGGTACGGTCAGATCTCGTCAAATCAGGCAGCGGTCTTTGATAATCACGCGTAATCTAATGAGAGAGATATAGTCTAAATTCAGATTCATCGCGATCGCACGGTACCTTTGTCCGCTAGTGTGAATCTGGCTTTAAAGTGCTCGAGTCTGATAAAGTTAAAAAATACATACTTTATGAACTTTTAATTCGAGTGAGAATAAATAAATAGTTAAGTAACAATAAACGAGAAATTCCTGTCACGCTTTACTTAAAATAACAATTACAGATAAAGACGATAAATAACCAAATTAAAATGACAAATAAATTTAGTGTTAACGGAAGCATGTGAAAATAAATTTCGAAATCTACTTCGATAAACAATTTATTTTCAAATAATATGAAAATCGATATATATCAAACTATGTGTCTAGTAGGCATATTGTTATTCCAAATAAAAATATGAAATAATAAATGAAAGTTTTTCGTTGCATAACTAAAAAAAAAACTAAAAATACGGACAATAGAACTTGACGTTACGATACGTCGTGCCATTACAGTATAGACAGCCTGTGAAATTACACTAAAATAATAAAAAATTATACTGCTTTACAGATTCACCCACAACAAAGTACCGTCTAATATTGGATACTAACTTAGTGGCTCCCGCAATCTGTTCAAGAGAATTTTGTCAATCGATCAAGAAACGTAATAGTTCCGGGCATATACTCAATATCAACAGGTTGGTAAAACTTCAGATTTATACACTAACGTGTTTTTCTACCATGAAAAGTATAATTCACATTAAGAATACTATACGGGGTCTGGGTTAGGCTTATGTCTCCGACCCCGGCACGAGTACTTCCCCACCTCTATGTGGCCTGGGCCTAATAAGGTTGGAATGGTTGGACAGTCGGGGGTAACAAACTCCCCGGGTAATGCCACCCTTAGCCCCAATTGCGGGGCTTTGTGAAAGCTAGTGAGCTAATGAGTCGTGTCTGCAGCCGGTGTATCGGGTAGCCGCATTTGCAACAGCGTATCTGTCTGTAGCGTTTGTGCACACGCGTCCTCACGTGCCCGTACTCCATGCCACGATAGCACTGGTCCCCCTTTTGGTGGAGAACGACGGCGCACGCCCACCTTTACCCCGCCCCTTACCCTTTGCCCCCTTTGCTGGAGGAGGTTATTCATGTCCTTTGCTGGTTCGTTGCGGTAGTGGCGTGATTCAGAGCGGCGGTCTTTTTGGCAGCTCTTCTCTGCTTTGTCCTCACCACTCTCAACCACGCATCCTCTCCGGGTTCCTAACTCGATGCGCCGAGCGCTATTTCCGGGGGGGGGGGCAGTCGCCCCCTCCCCTTGGGATGGCTGTCTTGCCGTCCCGGCTCCTTCAACCTATAGTATCGAGGGGTCACCAGTCGACGCTGTCTCCGTGAGGGCCGACCGCGCCCTGCTTGCCCCGCGAGCGACGCAAGGAGTCACCGCGGTAGTGACGATCTTAAAATGATCTGGAGTAATAAATTCGTTTTTAAATTTAGGACTAATCTCATAGTACCGTTCGATTTGGCTAATAAGTAGTATCTGGAAAACAATTGATCAGTGCAGGGTAAGCATTCTTTAATTGTTCGTAACTTCCTCAAATGAGTGATCGCATTCAAATATTCTCGTTCTTCGTTAAATAACGAGGGTTCCGGGGGCACACAAAACTGTCGCGACATCTCTTCAAAAGGCACTGAGTAACCATTTATGCAATTCAATATCACCTTATCATTAGTAATATTTGACCAGGCATTTCGGAATTTTTTGAGCCTGCCCGCTATATGCCTTACCCCTACTATTTCTGTGTTAAAATTTGTTGTGTGTTGGGCAGATGAGGGGCATTGTTCTGCGCACTCTGTCTGATCAATGATAACTTTTTGGCGTACAACCCGCCTGAGAATAGCCCTGGCTCCTTCCAGGCGGGACTTTTCAGTTTTCCGACATAGTTGTTTTGGGCGGCACTTTTTTCCCAAGTTGTTGGGATTTCAAAGCCAGCCCGACCTTCTCCATCGATTTCGCTGTTTTCAGTCTCGTCGATAATTCCTTTCCAAAAAGGAACGCGTCGGTTTTCGGTCTTTCCAGAAGATCTTTTGCATTTCGATCCAGTAGGATATATAAAAGCCTTTTTCGTCTTACTGACTTGAAAATAGACCTCCGACAAATTGCGAACTAGAATAGAAACGCCTGTACCCAGAGCAGACATTGCCGAACCCAGAGTTTTCTGATCCGCAGAAAACAAATTTGTCTCGCTTCTTAATCAAGTCGTTAATTGATGACTCCACTTCTGGGTTAAGTTCAGGCGCCTCAAAATTATAGTGACCCTTACGAGGATATTTCCGGAGAAACTCCTGTTTCTCATCCTTAGTGAGACCATCCTGCACCCAAATCTGCCAACGGTCACCGATTTCTGAATGTAAATTCCTTCCTCTCCGAGAAGTTTTAACATTTCCTCATCCAGAGGATCTACTTCTTCAACATCTTTGTCCTTGGATTGGTCTGCTGCTTGCAATCCCTGATGAAAATTATCAAACAGACTGCTAACTTCGAGATCCTCTTTGTCCGATAACAATGAGATCTCCGAAGATGTATGTATAAGATCCTACAGAAATGGAAAATATGTTATCGACCATCGGTAACAACGGCATCTGCCGTACCGACCGATTCGCGCGATTTATCCCACAGTTCCTGTGGGCCTATCACCACAAAGCACGATATGTCCACTCCCCTCGTGAGGGCCACGTGTATAACGTGGCTGCGAGAGCCGAGGAAATGGCGAGTTTGATTTGTTAGAGTTTGTTATGTGGACGAACCTGTGCCTATTTCATCACAGGGAGACACTAGGAAAGATTTTCGTGGACGAACCCCAGCCTATTTCATCTCAGGGAGCCACTAGGATTGTTAGTATGGGCCTCGTAACTTTTAAGAATTCGGTACACTTCGAGCGGTAAAAGTGTGCCTTTGTGGGTTCGCTTATAGTTGGGAATTTAGATGTTATTTTAGAGTTGAAATGAACAACACTGAATTGTAAATATATGAACGTATAAAAGTACATACAATAAAATAAAAGTTTTACAAATGGTACTGTAAAGTGTAGTCGCGGAAGCTAATTCTAACGTTCTCGGTTTTCACGCACTGAGAAATGCGGGATTGTGTCGTACAGAGTTTAAGCTTACTTTTGAAAATGCTTGAAAGGGACTTTAATACCCGATCTCACTAGCTAGACTTCTAGTATGATTATAAACCACCGATGAGCTGTGCGCGTCCCTTTTTATATCCCGAAAATCCAGTCTAAAAGTAGTGGGGGACACGCCTATTCTCAACGGAAACTGCTTTCCAAGAAAATCTGGCCACGCCATAACACCCCGTGGGCAATTACATAATCCGGTCGGATGCATTCCATCTCCCGATAGGGTTAAAAGGTCACGAGAGTGTCTTCGTACGTAACAGAGCCGACCGCCCTAACTTCCTTTAATTTCAAATATGAAATTATACTTACGTGATTTTTCTCGCAATCGGTAATTGTGCCGAATCGATAACAAAGCAGCGTTTATACGATTTCGTATCTTCACCGAAAATACAAAATTACTTTTTTTTTCTTTAAATTACTGAATCAGTCAAAAAACCGTACGTCTGAACTTATTGATACGTTGGAATCTCCCGCAGCGAAATGGTTAATCGTGTTATGAATAAAAGATTCTGGTTAGCATATAAAAATGGTTAAAATTGTGTCTAAAAGATTTCTCTAGAATCTTCCAGATTCCTCTAAACACTAATATCTTCTTCAAAATTTGAATATAGTACAATAACATCTTGTAATGTAGCACGATATTTTTCGTGCATTGAGTCCATGGTATATGTATGTTTATAATTTATAGCATAGCTGGACGTTATGCAGAAGCCATCCAAATGCCATTCGGTATGTACGGTCCTAGTAAATATGGCCTGTCGGCTTTAGCTGCGGAACTTCGACATGAAATAATCTTGGCAAAACTCAATATAAGAGTCACGGTAAGAATTATTTTTACACCAATTTTCTAGTTTTTCTGCCTTAATCACTGAAGTTCTACCCGTTTTGAAAAAAAGAAAATTAGTGTTGTCTGTGCATGTAAAGACACAGATTCGCGACAACTGTCACATACATGCTAATCCATTTACTACACGATTTACGCATTGTAGATAACTTTGTAAAGAATAATGTTTCCAAATTTGGAGTTCATCAGAGAAACAGTTTTGGAGGTCAGTGCTAATTGCTCGTTGATAAAGTACTGTCAGACATGACGATAGACAGTACTGTATAACACCGCGATTTTTTTTTAAATAGTAGCTAATCTTTGAAAATAAAGTTAAAATATTGCCTAACATCCCTTAAAAAGATCCCAATATTATACTCATTAATTACTTGGGGAAAAAATGTTTGATTTACTTACCCTTTGTTAGGTCCACTGGGTCGTGTAACTCCTTAACTTTAAATGTAAATATAATAGAACTACCGATCATGAAGGTATACACATATTTCTATTGGCTGGATAATTATGACAACCCGTAGAAGGTAATCAAATTTATGAACAAACTAATTTCTTCATTTTCATGCTGAAATAAATTTTATGAAAGACCTAAGAAAACGCATCCGGTAAATTTTTAATCGTCATTATAAGAGTGTCCTAACCACACATTTTAACAGCTTTGGTAATTCTAATGTTAAATCAGCTCTTTGGCTCGTATACGTTACTTACTTTTTTGTTATTAAGAAATGGGATATGTAAATTTCTTAAAAGCACTCATTTACATTGTAGTTTTGTTTAATAAGAAATATCTTCCCACAGATATTTCGGCCAAGCATTTTAGGAAATGAAAAATTACGTGAAACCAAAAAAGGCGAATCGACATTGAATGTATACAGGGTGTCCCAAAAAGATAGGATAACCCACAACATGGATATTCCTCATGCAAATACAAATAAAAAAATCCTATAACGTTTTGTAATTTGAAACTCGATTTCCGAAATGTTAGTAGTTAAACGAACTCGACTTAGCAGTTAACGATTAGCTGAGCGGTGGGCCACACGTACGCGACGACACAGTCAAGAAGCAGTAGCCAGTGACTTGGGTCGTGTGCTTCTTCACTGTATCGCGTCGGCGCGTACGTGTGAGTTCGTTTAACTGCTAATATCTCGGAAACGGAGCTTCAGAGTACAACATGGTAAAGAACTTTCCGATTTATATTTGCATGAGGAATATTCATGTTGCGAATTGTCCCATCTTTTTGCGACACTCTGTATGTACATGTGCATATGAACTTTTCCTATCACGTTGACGTCTAGAATCTATCCTGTGACAATTTTCTACTTTTTTATTAATACTCTGTGTAACGATGATAGGACTTCTAGGAACTGTTTGAAACGTGCATATATTGTATTGCTCTTAGACTCTCGATTAACTATGATACTATTAAAGAAAGTATCACTTCTCATGATTGAGTGGTCATTACTAAAGTCGATACAGAAAGTTGATGTCCACTTATGTTTTTACAGAATATCAGTCCTGGTGCAGTACTTACAGATATGATTAAAGGCATATTCGAAAAGTGTAATGATGTGGTCCATAATTCGGCAATGTTATATTCGGAAGATATTGCTGAGTTAGTGATCTATGCGTTAGAAATACCAGAACGTGCTGAGGTAAGAATCAGCAACTGTATTCGTTTGTAAACGAGATCGTTATCCCATCATTTCTGTCACGAATTCTCGCAATATCTATACGGACGGATACGTAAGTGAATGATTATTCTTTTCAGATTTACGAGCTGACAGTTATACCTAAAAATGCAATAGTTGGCGTCCCATCCGATGTAGTCCAAAGGTTTTCACCCTTTGAGCAATCTTCTAATTAATTTAAGTCTCATCGACAATCCGACATAAACAGACTGTAATCGTAGCCCGAAAATGAAATAGTACAAATAATGTATATCAAGGTTCTGTATGAGTAAAAAAATTTAATGATAAGAATAAAAGAAAACGAAATATGTATTATGTTTCTTTCAACTTATTCATCCGAATTAAGGAACTGAAATAATTTTAGTGCCAGATGAAGAAAAAATTACGAACTGACATTATTAATTAGTACTAATAAATAAAAACAATCAAAACGTACTCCAATGAAGCTCGTATGGTATTCTACGCTTTATTCTATCAGATCATATAACAAATTTTTTGCGTATTTTGTACGATACAGTTGAACTGTATTGTTTTGACGTGTTCCACATCGCACAACTATAATATTTTCATGTACGAGTCTTACACCGTAAGGTCATAGCTTCCGCAAATTGCTCAATGTTTGTTTACTTTTCGCATTTCATGATAATTGTTTACCTATATAAAGCTTTCAATATGTAGAATGTTTACTTCGTTTTTCTATTTTAGTATGTGTGTAATACACGTATGTAGGGATAAACCGATACCGTCAAGATATCGATACTTTTACTCATAACATGTATCGAAAAAAAGTATCGATATGTACTTATTGTTAGCATCGCATATATCGAAACCTACTTGTGTCGAAGGAAAATGAATACAAAGTTCTTCTTTAGTGTTGAGGAGTAATTATTTTATTTGTATATGTTTTCTATGACTTATTTTACTGGGAGGTTACAAAGTGAAATTACAAAATAATTAATGTAAGCATTTTTAAATATTAGAACTTCGTCTTGGGAGTTCTCTACGCACAGCCTCTTAGCGAGACGTCTGGGCCATGGACAGTTTGTATATTTTCATGGATAGGCTGTGCGTAACGAATCGACCGAACGCATTGAAGGCACGTCCACTGAGGAGTGCAGCCCCCACTGTCTTTCCTAAAAGATATTTTCCTGGTTGAAGGGACTGTGCGAGGCAGTCAAAACCAGTAACTTGTAGAGAGCAGTTCTGTTGGAAATAAACACTCGTTATCTGTTAAATTCGTATCCGTTCATTATCTGTCCAAACCTTATCCGTATTTCGAACGCTCGCCATCCTACAGAATTCAGAAGTGGGATTCGCTACGATTTTTTTTTGCGTGTACAGTTCGCGCAGTTATTATGTTTTCCGCGACAGTTACAATATTTTGGTGAAATTGACTTGTGTCCACAGTGAAGCACAATTTTGAATTTGAACTACGTGATACAAACTGTTTGTGTGGTGTGGACTCGTTAAGACCAACAGGATTTAAAGTTTTATCAGACGGTTAATTAACTGTCAATTTGATTCATCATGCCAAAAGGATTAAGGGGTCATGCTCAGTCAGGAGGCCGAAAAAAGAGTGTTCTTTAGGAATTTCTTTCTCGAAAACTGTAAGACCTTTTTCAAAAAATGTGTTTCTGTTTCGAAGATTACAGTTTCTAGATTATAAGGTAATTTTTTTATTCAAAAATATTTATTAGTAAATAAATGGTGAGCGATCTCCCGGATGTCTCTCCACCAAAAGTGGTCTGCCGTGATCACTGTAACTTCGTAACGGTTCATCTGAAATTAAAAATTCAGTAAGATTTATGTAATGGAAGAACCAATCTTGTCCTTGAACGTGGGGTTTTTCGCAATATTGATTAAGAACAAAATAGCGGACGTTTTCCTGAAAAACTGCGATTTTCACCTAAAAAATCACTCGTTTTTGGTCAAATAAAAAAAAAGTATAGAACGTACAAAAGAATCCTTCATTCAAGGACAAGTTCTTCTGATTTGAAATAAGGCGGAAAAGGCTTCATGTAAATCGACCCAGTAGTTTTCGAGAAATATTGATCACCGATTTGAAAAATGTAGTTTCGAGAAAAACGCGTTTAAAGTTTCAAGTCAAGCTTACACTTATATAAAATGATCATTTTTTAACGCCTGTAACTCTGTTATTTTTAATTGGATTACCTTGAAACTTTCACAGAATATTCTTGAGATGTTGTACTTAAAGAAAGTGTAGAAAGTGAAAAATCGATTTTTTGAACATTTCTAACTGAGCATGACCCCTTAAGGGAAGTACTTTCCAACTTCTCGGTCGCGAAGTTGAAAGTAATTCTTCGTGCTAGGAATTTGAGTATAACAGGATTGAAAACCGATCTACTGGCAAGACTAATTGTGGCGTATCCAGACATTGAGAACCAGGTTTCGGTTTTGGTGTCTGAGTTGGATGAACGAGAAACCAGCGAGGCAATGACACAAGAAACCGACACGGCAAGCGCACCTGAGGAAGAACGACCCTATTCTTTTGCGTCTATTCCGGACTAATCTGTAAAATACAGTAGATATGAATTTGAACTCCTCAAAAGGGAGAGGGATGTGTTAGAGAGAGAATTGCGATTAGTTCCATTGGAAAGACAAACGACGATTGAACCCAATTCACAAGTTTCAGAAATCATTGTTACACCAACTATGGACGCTAAAGCAATAGCTGAGATGATAAATACTTACTCGGGAGAAAGTGACAGCTTCATAAACTGGAAACAGCGAGCCGATTTACTTAAGTCTACGTATCATTTGAACGAAGGTACGATGAAATTATTGGTGCATAAACGTTTACACGGTAGAGCACTGGATTGGTTCCACGCGAATCCGAATAACTTTACTCACTCGGTGGAGGAAATATTGGAACAATTACGGCGAAGTTTCGATCACAGACCAAATAGATTGGCCCTTAGACGAGAATTCGAGCAACGAACTTGGCGCAAGGAAGAATCTTTTGCAGATTATTTTGAATGATAAGGTACATCTCGCTGAGAGAATAGCCATTCATCAGGAGGAGCTGGTAGATTTAATTATTGACGGCGTGTCGGACATTGAAATAAGGAACCAAGCACGGATGCATTGTTTTGAGACACCGGAGGAAATATTAAGAGCTTTTTCGAAATTAACCATAAAATCTAACACAAAGGATCCGGTGCGACGAGAGGTTCCCCGATGCGAAAACTACTCGACGTGAACGCATCTAAGTCCGCAGGGTCATCGGTCAACATTAGTAACGGCCGTGAATTGAGACAATATAAAAAACGATTGTGGATACGAAAGTTTTTCACTAAAGAGTATCAATATGGGGTAAACCTTTTAAGACAATTAAGCATCAAAGATAGCTTCGGGTTTAAAAACTTTGTGCGCATGTCGAAAAGTGATTTTGAAATCCTACTGAAAAAAGTTGGACCAAAAATTGAGAGGAGGAATACACAATTTCGGGAAGCAATTCTTGCTTCTGTCAGATTGGCCGTAACGCTAAGATATTTAGTTACGGGTGATACCTTTACAAGCTTAATGTACACGTTTAAAATATCTAAGCAATCGATTTCCAACATAGTGCCTGAAGTGTGTGAGGCACTTATTCACGCTTTAAGAGATTTAGTTAAGGTAAGAAAGAAAAGTATTATTTTATTCAAAAACAATATGTTTAAAATAATTATGATAACATAATAATAATATGTATTTATCGTATAATCATTATAATAATATGCAGGGTGTCTCACGTCAGTTTATAATAATGTTACATAATCTATTCTATCATATCTAATTTATACTTACTGCATCTATAAATATGTTACAAAAAAACTATTAACGTAAAAATCGCAAAGAAAATAGTAAAGGTTGCTTTTTCTAACTTTTTTACTTAAGACTGTACTGAAACTTTAAGAAATACATTTCGACGATTTGTGTTAGTTATATACATATATATATGGCCTTTAAATAGTACTAATTTAATAAATTTATTTCTATCACTTATATTAACATTTTGTACTTCATGCGTTAATTTTATCTCAGTATATCATTCCATGATAATGCGTAATAAATTATGTTTATGATTAGTAAAGAAACACTGTAAGAAAATCTTTGTGTCAGTAAAAATTCCATTATATGATATGAAAAAACATTCATTAATAACGAGCCGAATCAAGCCAAATGCATCCGAAGTTAAGCGACACACCTCTAAGGACCGTTGCTTTTTCCCCTCTGATCTTACGGTTCCCTTAGCCAAAGTGGTAGCTTATGCTCCATCTATACATATATGTTTACGTCCACAAGCGGCTCGCAATCCAGTCTGCCCCCTCCCCTTCCGGGCTGCTCTGTTCTGTCGTAGGGGAATGTTCCCCCTCTATACCTGCCGCAAATGATCACGATCAGGACAGCACAGAGGTTAGAAGGAACGGACTAAGTGATTGTATATAAGCATCACCTCGTCCTTATTAACAACATGTTGGCCAGGCCTGGCTCAGCGTACATTACAGTAGAAGCTCGTTTATCGCAGCATAGAAACGCCCCTCGCTCATATGTATTTTTCATAGATGTGCGCGCACCCCACTCTGTCGCCCAGCAAGGAAGGAACGGAATGAGTACAGTATC
This sequence comes from Dufourea novaeangliae, assembly GCF_001272555.1. Taxonomy (NCBI): domain Eukaryota; kingdom Metazoa; phylum Arthropoda; class Insecta; order Hymenoptera; family Halictidae; genus Dufourea; species Dufourea novaeangliae. Next base: position 486,000 of record NW_015374014.1, on the reverse strand, counting down.
GCGTGTAACTAGCATATTTTTCATCACAGAAAGTGTGGCGTATATAATATTGTTTTAACAAAATGTTTCAATAATCAATAACTTTTGTGACTAAACTTTTTTTTAACCTTTCCATCTCTAAAAATAACGGAGTTAATAAGGTGATCAAAAAGTGCGTACATCCAGGCCACCCTATATCCAACTACATCGGATAAGTAAACTGACGATTGACGGGGAGAGCGCGCGAGTGACTAGAACTCGATAATGCAGTATTCCTGAAAAAAACGTCTACAGCCCCGAACGCTACAATAAACGAGTTCCTATTGTAGTTACTATTTGTCATGTTTCGAATTACTTCCATGGGACCAGTGTAAATTCTAGATATACGATTATACAATCAGAAGAAAATTAAATGTCTACGAAGGGCACGAAGTGATTACTCTTCCATATTGTTTAATATTTCTGTTTATCAAACTAGAGTCCAAATCAGATAAAGAAGGTAATATTATTTGATAAATAAAAATAACATAATTAAAGAATTCAATAAACTGATTCAACTAATTGTAAGGTACGTAGCAGATAATGTATATTTCTATTCGTAAGTTGAAAAAGTCTACAGACTTGTAGAAATGTTAAATAAATAAAAACGATATTGGTCGCAAACCACACAAGGATGGAAGTAGTGTTCGCAAATGTGTATTCAGTATTACATAGTTCTTCAGATCTTGGATAAAATACATGAACGTAATGCTGTAAAATCAATTTTTGTATTATTATTTGCATAACGAATTATTATAACTGTATAAACAATATTCTTTGGTTCGGCAAAAGTATTAGTGCATAAACATAAAATACAAAATATATATGTTTAATAGCAAATTGAAATAAAAATTATTTTTGGAAATTAACTGTTGGTAACCAATTGAAAACTTCTTACGTTTATGTTATTAATGAGCTTTCATAACCAGTTTTAATCAGTTCAGCTTTTATTTGTGAAAGTAATAAACGTTTTTATTAAATAACGTTAAATAACGTTTTGTTTAAGTAACGTTTCCAAAAGGAAAGGATCATGGTGCGATGGAAATCACCAGACCACACATCCGCTGAAAAGGAAAAACTAAGGAAAGGATACAATGGTATTCTGGCGTCTAATTAGACTTATTACAAAAACAACTGCCATTGGCAACGCGTGGGCATTTGAAACGATTATAAAACTATGAATCACACCACTTAAAGGGACCATGAGCGCTTGAAGAAAGCATTAGAACACAGGAAAATAATAAAAATGCTTATTCTGCGACACCAATAATCCCATTTCGTCGAGTACGGTATGTATGTACTGTACGACTTAATTAATATCATGCGTAGTGTAAAGAACATTGAATACTTTCAAGAAACTATACTTTTAAAAAATTCACTATTATTTCAGAAATATTGATTTTTTGAAAAGTCTGAACTAAAATAACCCATTAATTTATGTGGTTCCTCTGTACGCACTCGTCAGGTCGCAATACGCCTGCCTCACGCAATCGCTGTGACCTGCAATTGTGAAAAGACCCTTAGCAATCGGGTTTGTGAACAGTAGCCACAGGATACCGAACGCAAAGAAGACGCTAGACTACTTACGTAGTCGTCGTTTTGGCATTCTGCATACAAGATGCGGTGGTTTTTTCTTACAAAAATGTAGAGTCATCGTACAAGAATGGCGTCAGACAACTTCTTTTTTTTATCTTGCCAGTTTTCTGCACGCCGACGGCAGATTCTTTCATACAAATGAGTTCTGGAATCAGCCGGTACCCCTCTACCGCGAAACTTGCATCCCATAGAAGCAAGGACGCCTCGGAGTCGTTCTCGAGACTCACAAGTAGCTTCTTCAACAAACCAGTCGACGAATGAGATTGTACGTAGTAGAACTACCGCCAGGCTGGATGTTTTGGTCTAAAGTAACAAAATTAAGTGTGATGCGAAACGGATATAAAGGATTATTTATTTCCGAACTTGGAATCATCGCTTACTTGATTTCCCTGTCATACATATAAGTATGGCTTTGAGAAATAAGGCATAAGTAACGACTGAAAGACCTAGCATTCTTCGATAAAATCCTTAACCTCAAAGCATATTTCGCTTCTCTATTTGAATACGTACTGTGTGATATTTACATCGAGATAATTCAGTGAACACCGGATTAATTGTAATTTGTGTGTGCAAAAATTATTACACGGATTGATGTGAAATTTCGTGGTATATTGTACTGCCCGATCGGTGTAGTAAATTTTTCTCGAGTGTCTTAACCATTGTGAAAATCGAATTAATGCGATTTGAGTTGATTAATACAGGTAAGAATGGAAAGTGAAAGATACATACATATGGTAGTGTTCGACAAATGAAACGGGACATATCAATTTCACATAAGGAAAGGAAGAACAACGATGAAGCCGGTCCGGATAACATGTGTCCAAGAAGTTTCCTATCATTGAAAATCATTTAACTTTGATAAAACGCGACTATGAATATTTTTGAATTGAACACACTGATTCATATGAACTGTCAAGCTCGATAATTCCGTTTGGAAGTGTGGTTTCCGTCTTTGACTTAATGGTCAGATTTCAGACTATTCTAGAAGCTGTAAAAGCTTAGGTGAGATATATCAAGTGTTTGTCAATAGTTCATCATGCTTCATCATTAATTATTCTTATCGCGTTGTGAAATCATCCGGGTATTCACAGAAATGAGAAAAGGAAACTGCATGCCATTTTCTGTTACCGATAGGTCGTATGTACCGGTCTAATTTGTGTATGTATCATTTAACGTTACATCAGGGATGGCCACTAGGCGGCTCACAAGTAGTAATGGGAGACCAAACCGGATTCAAGTCGATCAAGTCAGATAACGTCACCGAACCTCGGTTTGCAACGACGGTATCTAATCCCTATAAGCTTTCCGCGACCGACGCTCGGGTTACAATGTAACACACAGAACGAATTATCCATGAATAAAAATTTAAACTTTTACTCCTTTCAGTGTACTTTCTTAAAAATGTTATGAATAAATGTAAAAAATTCTCATGATGAAAGTAAGTCCAAACCCGACATAAATCAGGCTATATTTAATAACAATACAATTCGTATCGCAACATAACGTATGAGTAAACATTTAAACTCTCACTCCTTTCAGCGTACTTCCTTAAAAATGTTATGAATAGATGTAGGAGATTCTCCTGATGAAAATAAATCCAAACCCGACATAAAACGGACTATATTTAATAACATACAATTCGTATCGCGACATAAAGGGAAAGGGGATAATTGGTCACAGTTTTGCCTTTTCGTTGAAGTAAGAATAATTGTTTATTTTATTTATATCTCATCATTGGCATAAAGATTCTTAGTATTGTTGCAATATTCCAACTTGCAAGCATTCGATAATGAAAAACTACTTTTAAGTATTGAACTTGATGTCATTCGTGCATTAGTTTGCTATGCTGATATAATATTGGATGTTCCATTTATTCCTTGAAACAAAATTTAGGTACTTTGCTGCTGGCGATATCTTGTGAACTGTGATTGCAAGTATCTTACATTTGATTGTATACGTAATTATTTATTTATGTAATTATGTAATGCAATTTTGTATTATAACCACAGTTAAGTAAAGTATTTGGAATTATTCATTAATAATGTTTTGAATAATGTTCAATCTGTATACATAAAAGAAGAAGTCTTACTTACTGCTTTAATTATAATTTTGTTTAACAAAAATTTTACCAAATCTCGAAATCCACGCGAGCGAAACCGCGAGAAAAAAGCTAGTAGATGAATAAGCGGCTTATCGATTTCCAATACATTCCTATCAAATGTGTATGGAATTGGTCATGCTGTATTCCCCGATTAAAATGATTGCATTAAGTTTATATCTTAATGTTGGATAGCACTATATTATTTTATGCATTTTACTGTACACTTGCTTCTATACTGTATTTAGTATTAATTACTTATTTATCTTTGCTTATGCTTGAATTAAAATAATTGTATTATGTTTATGTCTTAATGATCAATTTATTAACGCACTGCATAACTGCATATGTTATGTCTTTTACAATATATTGGTCCATAATGTTACTGTATGTGCTTTAGCATGTTTAATTATAATTAATCTTATTAAGAAATTCGCATTTGTTATCATTTTTTAGGGGTCTTAATTTTTTCCACCTAGCATTTTCAACCGAAATATTGGAGAAAATTCTGTGTGGAATGATTTTCAAAATTTTTGCGTGTCTCTGAATAGGGAAATGCATTGAAAACAATTTTTATTCGTACGTTGTGTTGCGATACGAATTATATTGTTATTAAATATAGTCCGATTTATGTCGGGTTTGGACTTCTTGTCATCAGGAAAATCTCCTACATTTATTCATAACATTTTTAAGGAAGTACATTGGAAGGAGTAAAAATTCAAATTTTTATTCATGGGTGATGCGTTCTGTGTTACATTGTAACCCGAGCGTCGGTCGCGGAAGACTTATATGAATTTGATACCGTCGTCGCGAGCCGAGGTCCGGTGTCGTCATCTGACTTGACCGACTTGAATCGGGCTTGGTGTCCCATCACTACTCATGAGCCACTCTGTCCCCCTCCTCTAACGGCCTGCTTTTTTCTGTCGTAGGGGAATGTTCCCCCTATATACCTGCCGCGCATGATTACGATCGGCGCATGTGACAACATAGAGACTAGAAGGTGGATGCGCATGCTCCGACCGTAACGTCTCGCCTGCCGATCTCTGATCACCAAGCAGCACAACTGACAATGAGTAGTAGGGGAGTGGGCTGAGTAATGGTAAGGACCATCTGGTCCTTACCAACAACATATTGGCCAGGCCTGTGTTACACCACTTTTCCAACAAAATCTTTGTTCTGGATTCGCATAATTTACTTAAAAACCGTTCATTGAATTTTTTCATTAATCGTTGGATGACATTTTGGTTCTGACTTGAATAAAAAATCATTAATTTGTACCGCAGAAAATCAGGATGCTCAGTGTCATTGTCAAGGCTGCGGTGCTGGTGTGTTTCATTCAGTTTTCCATCGAAGCTGCCGACCCCTGTATTCCTAACTACTTTCGATACATCGCAGACAAACAGGCGGGTGAATTTAATGGTCACATCGAAATACCATCGCCGCCGAAAAGAATTCCGTTGGAGTTGAGGGTCACATTGGGCATTGCTGTTTCATTACAAACGGTAAGAAAACAAAAAAAATGTGTAAGAATTACTTTAGCAATTGTCGATTTACATACAATTTCTTGATATTGTACTTTATTGTATTTGGTATAACATGTAGCTTCTTACACGCGCTGTTAACATACAGGGTGTAACAAAAATGTTAGAGGACCCGGAAATGGGAGACTCGTGAGATGATTTGAAACAAGGTCTTCCTCAGCAAAAATATTATCCGAGACTTTGTTACCAAGATATTAACGAAAAACCCCGACCAATCAGAGCGCGAGTTTGCCAGCCGCGTTCTCGCACCAGCGGTGACTACGCGCTGTGTTTGTACCACGAAGCTCCGAACAAGTAGGTCAGCATGCATCGCAGGAAATTGCGTATGCAGCGCGTAGCCACCGCTAGCGCGGGAACTCGGCTGGCAAACTCGCGCTCTGATTGGTCGGGGTTTTTCGTTAATATCTCGGTAACGAAGCCTCAGATTACATTGTTGCTAAGGAAAAAGTTGTTCCAATTCACTCTCCAAATGCCTCATTTCCGGGTTGGAGGACATTTTTGTTACACCCTGTACAACGGTATCAATTGTCGAATAATAATTTGTTTTGATAATAATAATAATAACTTCAATGGTTTATTTCCTAATAATTTCCCATGATCGTGATAGTAATGAAGAATAAGATGAAAGTATAGGTCATTCCATGTCAAGGGGACTTCTGTACACGATGTTTAGGATTTTGCTCAAATTGCGATGTCATAGTCCATGTGAAAATAGGCGGTTATGTCGTTATTTCGCTGATTTCGAAATTGTTTAAATAGGCATCGGAATTAACCAATCGTTCCGTCCGATTTTTGAAGGCAACGCCCCGTTTCTCCCGCCGCGCGTCTCGGCCCCCGCGATGGCCAAGAAGCTCAATCCACCTCAGGCGTATACCATATGAACCGCGCGTGGCTCAATAGGGCGACACTCGACATATTAATTCGTCGGCGGGCGCGCCCGTCAGAGTAACACGAATAGACGCGTCGTTTACTTGGTACACGAAGTATAAATATTTTGATATTTTGATTTGGCTGTCAAGTTAATAAACACTATTTATTCAGAAATATAATATACACTTTATACAGCATAAATATACTTCAAATATGTAACTTTCATTTATCGGAATCTAATTAAATTAATGTTTAGTAGGCGCAGACGGATACAATGATGGTTCAATTGATAATGTAAATCACTTGTCTATTATTATTATTATTAAACTGACTAGTGTAATCTTTATTTTACAATAAATGGGAAATAATTATATAAAAATACAACACGGGCACTTACAACCGAAAGATAATACATATTGTGATTGAACAAAAATGGAGTAGTTGTTTTTATTATTTGTGATGGAGAATTCGCTGTAAAATATATATTATAAGTAAAATGTACACAAAAACTTCACTATCTCAAATTATAAGGAGGTGTTTCTTTTGGAACTGATTCTCAAACTTTATATTGGTGCTGTAGAATCTTCTCTTTCAGTATCATATAAACAAGAAATACAGATTATGTTTGCTTTATTTAATTGTTGTACATTTATGTTATTTATTCAGATAATCGTACGAATGATTAATGCAAAATTCTTCATACTAATGCAAACTGCATCCATGGCCCATTTCCTTTTTATGAGCTATTACGATTTGTTCAAAGAATATAACAGAAAAGTATTAAAGTAATAAAACAAGACAATACAAAAACAGAAAAATTATTCTTATTATCATGTTTAAATAAATTGAGATATACCCATACTGCCTATGACCTTTCTGAGAAGTTCGTATGTTTCACCACGGAACCACCTCTACAACTTACATAATCTGTTTGTGCTGGTGAATTTCAGAAATATAACGGCAAATTAGAGTTGGCGCAATCCAGAAAACAATCTGTTACTGCGGTCGAACAAGGTACACCCCTGAGGTACAATATTAATTTTCCTGTTCAGCATCCGTTACCGACGGTCACCAAGATTTGGTTGAACAACAGATTAATCTGCACTGATCCAGGCGGTATGTATACTTTTCTTTAAATAACAAACGGCTCATTCTACGTCATCGTGACGAAAAATTGTTTCAAAACTGCATAAACATGTAAATATTTTTGCATTCTTTAAGAATTAATGTTTCAGCATTAAGCAGGGCATACACAGTGAATTTACCTCGAGCGAGGCTTCGAGAGACCCAGTTCTCGAAGCCTCCTTGTAATCTGTACGGGATGGTAGGAGCAGTACCGAACGCACGAGCGAAGGTTCTCGAAGGGACCTTCGGATGATGTGCGTGAGTGAGAAGGCTGTAAAAGAGTCGCAGAGGGCGAGACGTGCGGAGTGCGACGAGAACGAGCGACAGCAAAATGTATACGGGATGTAACAAAAATGTTGGAGGACCCGGAAATGGGAGACTCGTGAGGTGATTTGAAACAAGTTTTTCCTTAGCAAAAATGTTATCCGAGGCTTTGTTAATGAAATATTAACGAAAAACCCCGACCAATCAGACCGCGAGTCTGCTGGTCGAGTTTCCGCGGTAATGATTGGTAACCAACTTTAACGCGGGAACTCGGCCGGCAGACTCGCGGTCTGATTGGTCGGGGTTTTTCGTTAATATTTCATTAACAAAGCCTCGGATAACATTTTTGCTAAGGAAAAACTTGTTTCAAATCACCTCACGAGTCTCCTAGTTCCGGGTCCTCCAACATTTTTGTTACATCCTGTATGTCTCTAGTATTCATTTTCACTGAAGTATTTCAGTTTAGTTTAAAATTATCCATGAAAGTACCGTTCTTTGAAACCAAATATCCTACAGTAGTACGTACAGCTCCCACGCAATGAAATATCATTTATATGCTAAAAAAGGTTGTAATTGTTAGGTACAGCAGAAGATATGTGTATTGAAGAAGCAAAACTACCATGTAAAAAAAGAAAACGGTCTCTAAGCATCGGATGACTGGCAGAAATACAGATCCATGTAGGATTTGGTCTATATGTTCGAGAAAAATTTCTATACAATATTAAGAAAATCTTCCTGAAAAAGACGATTTCTTTCCGAACTCATTTCAATTTGTACGCGTTATTACCACGATACGAGTTCGTTATGTTTACATAAGTCCACGAGGGGAGATGTTATCTGGCCTCGAAGACACTTCGGGTATCCGATCTCCGGCGGATTTCGTTGGGACTGCTTTGTTTATATCACCTGTCTTCACCGTCACACCCGGAATCAATACCATCCGTTTGTCGAGAATTACCGCAGCAGAAATGAAGTAGCCGGAGTGAATCCGTTGCACTAAAATGGCGGAAAGTTCATCTTTTAGACAAATTTATATGTGGGTGTACATATAGTGCCACGCCAAGCAGATCACTTTTGTACACGATTTCGTTGATCTTGAAATTGTTGAAAAGATGCCGACCCTCAAATTTTGTAATGATCACCAATTTTTACGAAAAGTACCTTTACAAAAGAATATTTATCTCCGCAGTTACTAAAGATACGAACTTGATCTTTATTTCATTATAATTATAAAGGGTCGTTCTTTTTAACTAATATATAATGGTGTGAATAAAATTATTCCAAACAATAAGAGTACGTGAATATTATGAAATGGTGTTGAACGCCTCACCCTCTGTGGCTCTTTCTCAGCGTTCTCACTCACGCCCGTGCATTCGGGACGGCCTACCATCTCGCTACAGATTACAAGGAGGCTTTGGGAGACTTAACTCCCCTAATGTAAAACAATATCGCGAGGCTTGACCTTGAGGTAAACCCACCATGTATGGCCTGCTTGACACAGTATGATCGAAAAGCAGAAGTGAAACTATGTACATGTTTATAAATATGTAGATTGTGGATATTTACACAAATGCATACGTTCAGGGGAAACACATACAAAAATGAGGTCTAAAAGAAAATTTGATCTATCATCGGAGAGTTCTAAAATTGTTTTCTTCTATTTTGCATACAATAGAACCTCGGTTATCGGAACTAATAGGATGACAATAGTGTTTGGATAACAGAATGATACCTTTTATCACGTGAAACTTCATATTGTACTTTGAGCATAATAATAGAAGTTAACTAAAAAAAGGACACGTTGTGTAAAATTTGATGGGTTCCTATCTTTTTAACAACTCAATGGTACAAAGTTTTTAATACACATAATTCTGTAGAGTTTAATTCACTTTGCGACCGTTATATGTATTTTCATAGAAAGAATGTGCATACGAATGTAGGTATATATGCGTGACAGGATGCAAACACTGTTACAATAATAGAACATTCTGATGAAGAAGGTTCGGTTAACACAGCATACCAATAATGGTTGTTTCGATAATCGAGGTTCCACTATGCTATTTGTCAAAATGTTCTGAGTCGCATAATGGACACGTACACAGTGGGTATTCTGTATAACGTTGTATATTACTCAGTTATTTCTCTAATATTGTGTATGTACGCACCGTATCCATCGATGTTATGTTATGAACAACTTATTAATAATATGATCATAAACGAAGTGGATACTCTGCATAGACTATATAGATGTTGCAGGTACACTAAAATAAATTTCGTCGCATTTTGGAGGTCTTGGATCAACGTATAACAGAGACCAATGCGCTAATATCCCATTGATATTCTATATCACGCATATTCTCTTCATTTTTTCCTGTTTCACTTCTAGTTTCTCCCATGTCTAAACATCTATTTAAAAGAAAACGATTTTCCTGAACAAGAAAAAATCGCAAATATCAACCAGTAACCTTGTTATGACAGGGATCCGGTCCTTCATGCACAGTGAATAAACATTTTTAAATAACGATACTTAACAAAAGAATGAATCAAGAATGCGGAAACTCTCCACACACGATATGTACTTTAATTTCATAGAAATGTCACAGAACGACCACAAAAATAATCGATTTAGCGTAGAATGACTTCTTAGAATAAGAAGACTATCTACCTTACGTCATAAATGATTAAACTTGAATAATAATTTATCTGATTTTAGCAACTGAACAGACGAGTGTAACCTCTATCGTGCTGAAACACACGCTGTACCCACCGGGCATAATAGCCCTTTCTGTGGATGATCAGAATATGATTCCGAGCTCATTGAATGCAATTGACGCGTCATTGCCAGAGGATCCGCCTGTTCAATCTACTGTTTCTAACAAACCTCCTACAACTGTTCAATTTACCCGTCCTACTCAAACTAACCTACCTATTCAACCTACTCAAACGACTCCACCTGTTCGCCCCAGTCCACCTACTCAACCTAATCTACCTTCTACACCAAATCCACCTGTGATCGATTATGAAACTACTTCACAGTGTGGTCACAGCAAACATATCGGAATTAATTATCTGATAATAAGGGGTACGGAAACGGTTCCCGGCGAATGGCCCTGGCTGGTTGCCATTTTCAGACAAAATTTCAAATACAGCAATTACACGTTCATTTGTGCCGGATCGCTCATTACGGACAAACATATCATCACAGGTACGAAAGAATATCTCGTAGAGTAATAGAGAGTAATGGGAGATTAACTCATACAATACTGGATATACTTATTGCGTCGCTCTTAAATGTACGTATACGCACAATTCTTATAGAAATGTGATTGACGAAATGATTTGTATCCAACTGATTTTGGCCAAGATAGTGAACTGTACACTTTTCCGATAAATGGTTGTTATCAATAACATTCCTAATATTAATAATAAGGGAGGTAGAACTGATAACTTGTTAAATATTCGTGTAATGCAATAAATATTTCCGGTATTGCAATTGCATCATCAGGAGAATACGAATGCAAAGTTCTAGTAATCTTTTTTTGTACCTGTACCTTTTAATATTAGGTTATTGCATAGTAGACGTAGGTTTTGAACGTTACGAAGACAATAGTTTCAACAGAAAATTTATAATCGAAGATAAATTTAGTTGAATCCACAAATTCTTACCAACAAATCACAAGCTTCTTGATCCCACGTTTAACGATTCCTAGTCGGACGAAATGAAACGTGTTCACAAACGATATTCATTATGCCACAGCCTCTTAGTGCACAAAAAGACTCATAAAACATAGAGTTGGCAAATAAGATGTAGCGAACTTGTATTTGTTCGCGAAGAGGAAGGTGCGGGGTCAAAGTATTTTTGACATCTTACTTCGACTACTTGGAAAAAAGTTTAAAATAGAAAGTTAAATTCTAACTCCACCAGTTGCATTGTGAAATGAATGTCCCTGAAACGTTTGAGAGTAGAGTGAGGTCTACATATAGTAGACTCACGTTAAAGTAGCGCTGCCGGGACTTTCGAGACGGATTCTTCCTGAAAACGCTACTTTAACCCGAGCCAATGGACATGCTGGATCTCGTGGTAGTTCGGTCGATCCTCCAATTCGATCAGAACTTTGGTTAGAGAAGGCGACCGATAGTGGGATGCGCGCACGTGTGTGTGATGCATCTGAGCTGGAGCGTTCCTACCACTACTTTAACGTGAGGCTACTGTATATGTATGTATATCTCGCCGCACGAATAGTGCCGGTCATTAGGGAGCTTATTTAATAAATTCTCTATTTCTTGTTCTCTAGCAGCAAATTACACCGTTCCACGGGAAAAAAATTTTGCAACTTTCAAGATTTTCTCTTATAGATCTTTACGAGCCGAATACGAATTTGCAAACCGGTTTTTCCCAGAAGGTACAGTTTAAAAAAAAAGCAAGTTTAAAAAGTGCGAGTATTCAAGTTTGGAGACGTTTTATGCTTTTACAATAATAGTGGTTCAATTGTTTTTCATAGGCAATAATTCTCTGAATTTTCCCGAACAACATGGTGTAAATTGTTATTATATTATAGACATCTAAAGATGTTTAAATAATAATAAAATTGGAACTGACATCCAAACGCATCAATTTTTGCTGATACTTTTTAACGTATTTCCTAAACTAAGGGTCTAGGAGAAAATTTAACCATAAATTGCGGTAGAACAGACATTTCTATTCAGGATGGAGTCAAGTAAACTACAAAATCATGTTTTGCTTTCACTAGGGCACCCATAGACCTATAATACGTCTATGGGCACAATACGAAACGGAAGGGAGAATGGGCCACTGCCTTGACTTATACAATTTTTACATCAGAGTCAATTCAGCATTAGAGTCCGTTCCGCCAAAATAGAGTTAAACAAATGCGACATTCCATTTAAAGAAAGCAAACTTCAGAGAAAGTACACACGTTATGGAATGCCCCCTATCAAAACCTCGCAACTTCTTTATAGAACAAATTTTTCAATTAACGCATTATTCAGGTATATGAGTTCAGGTATATAGTTACTTCAGGTATATTAGGTATGGTTGTTGACTACACATCGTGTACAGTTCCCTGCATTGGACCCAAAGCTCGGTTTCACATTATTCACGCCCTGACAAATACTATAACCGCCGTCGAAACGAAAAGGTTAAGATTGAAGACCATGTCATTTTTTATAACACCGTCTTTAACGATCGTGAACTGGCAATTTTTGATTCCTAATTATATTTATGACTATAGAAATTTCTAAATTAATTGGACACCAATAGTGTATACATATTTTAGTTCAATCATGGGCAAATTTCCTTAATTCGATTGTAATTTAAGCTCAAATTAATTCTAAGACTCAATTTGAGATAATAACGGTATAATGAAATTAATTTAGAATAATAATGCAATATTTTATTGAATTGTGGATGAGGGCTAACGTGACTTTGCATTTGGTGTATTCTTTTCAGCGGCACACTGCGTGTATCAGAATAATTTGGCGATCACACCATTTTCACTGTTGGTATCTTTGGGCCGCTATCAACTTTTCGATTTTCACGAGAAGGGTTCGGTGAATCAGGTTGTGGTCGATTACAAGGTTCACCCCGACTACAATCCCACACAAGCAAAGGCGGACTCGGATATAGCTATTTTATTTACGCTAGACAGAGTGGAATACAACGATCGAATTAAACCAATTTGCCTTTGGTCACGCCCTCCAGATCTGAATCTTGTTGTGGGAAGTAAGGGAATCGTGGTTGGTTGGGGACGCGACGAACATGGGAACCAGTACCTTCAGGAACCAAAAATGATCAATGCTCCGATCGTGAGTCAGGTAATACCAGTTTTTATTTACTAGTTAATTTTTAATCTTTTAGTAGAGGTATGTATGTACTAACAGCTCACATGCAGGTTAATGATTATATAGCATGTTTAATTATTTTCTGGTATAGTGGACTCTTCCCCTTCACACGTATCTGTATACTTTCGCGCATACAAATATCGCTCTTCTATCACGTTGCGTACGCCGCCTCTACCAGCACGATGTAGCTCTTGCGCAGGTGCTGGGGCCGAGGCAACGACGACAGAATTTAGCATGGCGAGACAGTCGATAAAGTAAATCCTCGATAAATATTCGAAGGCTCCTCGGAACGTTCAATGAGAGGTCCCCAGGTGTAACACTGACGGTTTAATGAGGTTTAGCACAGTGATAAAGTTTGGAACTCCGAAGCCAAAGATGTTTGTTTTAGTTTAGTTTGTTCAGCGCCGAGGAGCTTTTGAACACTCGTCAAAGATTTACTGTATACAGGGAGTTCGACCACTAGTGGGAAAAAAATTAAGGGGTGTTTCTTGGAGGCAAAATAAGACGAAAAGCCAGAGTAACGAAATTGTGACAAATGCTTCGTTTCGTAGTTATAAGGGGCGTACAGTCACTCCAAAGATTCAATATCGTGCAGGCAAAGTAGTTAGAATAGCTATCTACTTACCCGGTAGAAGATGTCAATAATTTGTAACAGTGATATTTGATTCGAATCCACTTGTAACGCATTAACTCTAATTACTCGATAAAATTGGCAGGAAATGTAAATATTTTCTTACGAATATTATCGAGTATGGAAGGTTAATATTCTCTCTGGTTGTGACGAACAGCGATTGTCCTGTCCACGAGTATCCATGAAATTGATTCACACATGCTTGTACACCACAGAAATCCGCGAGAAATGTCCACACACACATTGCGATTGTCCCGACCGCGAAAAATGTTCACACATTTCGCATTTAATTAGACCCGCGCTCTGTTCTTCCATTGCGTTTGTCACTGTGCACGTTACACAAAAATAACATATACAATAATTAATTTACACTATTCATAATATCCACGTATCCTAACTACTAAATAATTACTACGTAATTACTAAATCAACTAAAATTAGTTTTCGAACATGAACATAGCAACTGAAAATGTTGAACTGATCCTCCCTCATTAAGATCGATGTGGCGTAGTAGCCTACTAGTAGTCGACTACTGGTAGGTCGATCCCTAATTTTCTATGGTCAATACTTTTTTGGAAGGAAAAGCTGCATGGGGAAAGTGTTTTAGAGATCGCGTTTCTCTCTGCATTATTCTTACAGCAACAACTGTATTTTTTTTCGTACGCCACTCGGAGCTATTCGGTCACGATGTCGAGGGCATAGACATATACAGGGTGTAACAAAATTGTTGTCCGACCCGGAAATGGGGCACTCGGGGGGTGATTTGGAACAAGTTTTTCCTTAGCAACAATGTAATCTGAGGCTTCGTTACGGAGATATTAACGAAAAACCTCGATCAATCGTAGCACGAGTTTACCAGCCGAGTTCCCGCGGTAACGCTGCCTACCAGTCGCAGCGCGTAGCCACCGCTAGCGCGGCAGCTCTGCTGGTAAACTCGCGCTCCGATTGGTCGGGGTTTTTCGTTAATATCTCCGTAACGAAGTCTCAGATTACATTATTGCTAAGGAAAAACTTGTTCCAATTCACCCCCCGAGTGCCCCATTTCCGGGTCGGACAACGTTTTTGTTACACCCTATATAGACGGAGCATAAGCTACCGCTTTGGGCGAGGGAACCGTAGGATTGGAGGGGAAAATACAACGGTCGTTAGATATACGTCGGTTAGCTTCGGATGCATTCGCCTCGATTCGGCTCGTTATTAATGGCTGGTGGGCTGTGTGCCGTACTATTATTTAATGCTTTATACTATTTATTAATTTTGACTATTTATTTACATGACATACGGAATTTTTAACGTATAACAAGTATATTCTTTTCATCTCTTATAGCATACATATATGTAACGTGATTGTATACCCGAATAGCACCGAAAAGGAACAACGTTACCCGATTTATAACTAACCACCCCCTTACCGCGCATCTTACTCCTCCGATCAGTTCATGCTCCGTCTATATATGTCTATGGTCGAGGGTGTCTCCTCATTACTCGCGGTACTGTTGGGCGCTTGTTGATCAGTGGCCCTTCAGTCGATCCCACACGACTTCTTTCGATGTGAGCTGAAGCGTCAGGCTGCTTAAACGTGTATTACGGGCGCCTGACCAAGCCCGAAATCTCGGGTACATATCCGCACACCTCTACCGATTATGTTTCTGGCTGTCCCTCTTGAAATTAACTTGTAAAAAGAACCTTTAACGTCAAATGCTAACTCCATGCTATAAATGGTTCATGTTACACAAAATGTATATGTTTCACAATTTCTTTATTTTATTTGTGCATTGTAATGCAGGTGCGACAAATTTCATCTTAGTTTCATTCTAACATACGTTTTATATGATCTATATTTATTGCATATTCTTTCGCGAGAACAAGAATCTCAAACAGTTGGAGTAAGATCGATGTGGTAATAATATACACATTGCACATAAAACATACATTAAGTCAATATGCAATATTTCAGGAATAAAGGTATTGTCCTATCGAGTGAAGCTTCGAGCGAGATGCAATTAACGTATGCACTTGTTTCATAGCATCGTGCAGCACTTCGCGACGCAGGACAGTATCATCACAAAACCGCGACCCTTGCTGAAGTTTCCGAACGAGCGCCGCAGTCAGTTCTCGAAATTGGGCGTTTCATTAGGTCGAACGGGAAGGAACGATCTGACATGATTGACGTTAACGCTAATTGCTCCTCTCTCGACGCTTTCCTTGAAGAGACAATACCTTTTTTCCCTGGTTTTAGATTATTCGTATCTTAATTTAAGGTCAACCTTAACAGCAGCGGTCAAGGGGACCGAGGTGGCTGCATGTGTACCCTCACGAGCAAACTTGGCTACCACTAGGGGAAAAAGTGATCTAAGGGAAAGACCTCTTACCATTTGGTCCTGGAGTTACTGACATTTATGCCAAATTAATATTCGGTTTAACATTTATTTCAGTATTTAAAATCAATTTCTCAAGCGGTAGGAGGCCCTTTTAGATTAGATTAGATTATGCTCAACGTCTCCCGGGAGAGGGGAAGTGCGATTTCCCCCCCAAGGCCCAGCTGTGGCTTCTAGCGCCTGTAGCTTTCACACAGCCCCCGCCACGTTAGCAGGGGGACTGCGGTGGGCGTTACCCGGGGAGGCTGTTTCCCCCGGTTTTCCAACCCGACCAACTTTTTTAGGCCCGGGCCACATGGAGGCGAGGAAGTACTCGCCCGGGGGGCGGAGAGTCACTAGGATCGTCCCATCCCTACCTGAGTAATGTAGCTATGGAATATGGTCGTCGGGGCAACCGATCCTTCGTCTCCAAAGTGAGTACCGGCTCACTCTTTGCTTCACCCACAGACCGAGTCGGTACCAGGGGTGGAATCATCGTGCTTGCGTACGTTCCATCATCGAGAGAGAGCTGTGTCGCCTGTTTCAACCCCCTATTGATCTACCTACCTATGTCCCGAATAGTTCAGGAGCCCCCCCTCCTCTGGTACCCC
>NW_015374014.1:461756-468786 GCF_001272555.1 Dufourea novaeangliae | reverse complement strand
ACGGGTCGTTGCAGCGTGTGCCAAACGCCTTCGTGACCCGTCGACATATGTGTTCCGGGGTCACGATTGTTTACCGGCACGTGGGGCCTGTTTTTGGTAATGCCATAGCTTACGTCCGGCGCTCCGTTCGTAAGGAACTGCCTTCCGGAATACGGTGACCGCGGGGCTCGTTGGGCCGTTGTCCTGCAAAGACATGCTCTTCATGCTTCCGGGACTCGGGTCGCCAGTATACGCCCCGCTGTCCGACATCGCAATCGGGCCCCTTCGCGTGATAACTAGACGGGACGACCAGGCCTCCGAAGAGTTGTACCATGGAACGTCCCATAACCCACCTGCCCTCGGGCCCGATTGAGCGATGCTGATAAGTGTCTGCTTTCTTCCGTTCCTGGAGCATCCTTGCGTCGAGATCCTCCCGGTCCAGTTCTTGACCTCGCGTCCTAACGATGTGCCATACTCAAAGCACGGAAAAGTGGAAAGAAGCGAGCATACGCCGTCGATTGGATGTCGACCCCGGACACATGGACTCAGCGAGCTTTGCTAGGATAGAAGAGGCTTTCCATTTGACCGACTCCCAATATGGCCGTAGCCTATACGGGTCCTGTAGGATGTTAACCAGAGAGGAAGTCGTATCGGCAATAAACTATCAAGGATCAACAGGAATAGGAGGCCCTTACTCCTACGTTACTTTTTCCCCTAGTGGAAACCGAGTTTGCTCGTGGGTATATATGTGTGAAGGAAAACGAAGTGCGAAGATGCGATTGCCCTGGAAATGACAATACGCAGCGAAATGTTTCTGATTTGCGGGCGACAAATTTTCATACGGGTCGTTTACTCCACGTGGTCATATTTTTCAAAACTAAGGTGCTTTCGAAACTGAAACTAATGAAATTGAGTTCACAATGAGCAGTTCAAAACAGTGGCGCGCTCCGTTTCAGGTAGGCAAGCCGTCTCCGTCAGCCGACCATGAGCGGCTAGTGTCAGTCATACCTAAACGAGTTTAAGAGTCCCTCGGTATTAGAGGGTTAATATTTGAAATACAAAATTCCTTTTACCTCCGATCATATTTTGCCAATAGTCTTATTTTTGATGTCTCTGTAATATGATACGAATGTATGAGGGATGTTCCATAAAGACTGGAACTGACGTCGTCAGTAATTTATTATCAAAGTTTACATATTGAAACACTTGTTTCTTTCAAAATACTTCCCCAGTCGATGCAATGCACTTATCCCATCCTTGTTGCTACTCCTTGAAGGTGTACAGAGTGCCATCCTTTGACAATCGCTTCAAAATCGCCTTTAAAACATTCACCGTGAATATGGCCATGGTTATCATTTTCTTGGATTACAGGGGTATTGCGTAAACTCACACAATTCCAAAACATACTACAGACACCGCATTGTACTACAGAAACGTTCTAGGTCAATTAATGAAGGATCACATACCGAAAAAAAGGAGGAAACTTGTTGGAAAGTGGAGGCTGTATCACCACAGTAGACAAATAAACGGAACGCTCTTGAACGGTTCGCACTCTTGCGTGCGTAAAATTCACATAGCCTTCGGCGCAGAAACTCCATTCAGACCAATATCTTTGCGTGCACGTCGGCATGTGACACACAATCGTCGACGCAAGAGTGTTCGTGCAAAAGGTCCGAATGCCAGGCCTCAGGTCTCCCATGCAGTACTGTCGGTAAAAGAGCTTTCGTGTAGCAGGACCCCCGATTGATTTTACAACTAGACACTAGGTTTGGCCATAAAACCCGTAATGTGAGACTTCTATGGTACTCGAACTTCGTTCAGGGTTGTAGAATGTCAACACGGAAATGTTTTTCCTTTCTGGTATATTTTTACAAAATTTTGGTACAGCATACAATTTGGAAAATAAGTTAAACAAATGATTGGCTGTTACGAAAAATTCAAAGTAACCAATTAATGAAAGTGAGAGAGCGAGAGAGGGGCGGAGGGAGGGAGGTAGATGGCAATACCTGGACTATCGAAGGTGCATGGTGATCTAATAAAAACCCGGAATTTACTCTAGGTCCTGACTCGTCGGTCTCCAATCCGTTACAATTAATTTTTAACTTTTCCTTCGGAAGTTCATTCAAGATTGAAAGAAACTAATTTGCCATTCGAGACTTGCTATTATATTCGTCGTAAACAAATGTTTAACTTGGAATATTCACGGAAGAAGTTTATATATTTCCCAATCTTTGACAACTATACGTTACCCTTTATTAATACGTAAATTACATATTACTGAGCAAGAGATGACGGGGGCCTGAGATGTAAAGCAAATATACTTCTGTAGGGTACGCATGGCCGTGGCTACGGTTTCATCAATGGGCCCTGGGTCATCCGTAAAATGCATAGTTGTAAAATCAGTCGAGCATCCCACTCCACGAAAGCTGTTTCACCGACAGCATAGTTGCTTCAAAGATATAGCGTTAGCCATAAACTTGACCAACCCTTAAACCAGGCCTGTCCAACTTCTGGCCCACGGGCCAAAATCGTTAATCGCCCCTACCGGCTTGCTCTTTCAGCCGAGGGGAATGACCCCCCCCCCTCCAAATTCACAAGAAGCCCGACGATATAGAGGCAAAAAAGCGTGTGTACATGCTCTGACTGTCCCCACTTCCGACGCTCCAGAAATTCCTACCCGCACGTACCTCTTGCTCCACGATCGCATCGCAGCGCAAGCGAGTAGTGGGGAATGGACTGAGTGATGGTGGGGACCGCGTCGTCTGGCGAAATGACTGGCGGGCCACATGTTGGACAGGCCTGCTTAAACCATTAGTCCACGGTCATCGGGGGCCCATTGTGTCCCACCGCACTCAGGTTCGTACGCGCCTTTTAGCAATGGGGTTCCAAGGATTAAAATTAAAAAGGATAAAATTCCTTCGTGAATAAAAGAACCAGAAGTATTTTAAATCGAAAATCAGTACGCTATAAGAACTTGTTTAATTATATTAAAACGGAAGAACCGGCCTCAAATTGACGTCGCGCGTCCCTGAACGACAGTCGAGCACAGTTCCGGCTGTCGAAACACATAAACTTAAGGGTCGGTAATGTTTATTGCTAACGCTATATCTTTGAAGGAACTATAACTGTGTTCCTAACCAAAAAAGGCATCTCCACAATACCCAACTCGCCTTACAGCCCTG
Source organism: Dufourea novaeangliae (assembly GCF_001272555.1). Lineage (NCBI taxonomy): Eukaryota > Metazoa > Arthropoda > Insecta > Hymenoptera > Halictidae > Dufourea > Dufourea novaeangliae. The sequence continues at coordinate 465,625 of NW_015374014.1, read as the reverse complement.
ATCGGGTCGCCTGCGATTTCTTTCTTTACCCGACGACCAAAAAGAACGTCAGTTCGACAATCAAATGCAGACTGTGAAAGCTTTAGAGGCGATTGTAAAGCGAATGTTGCAGGATGGCTTTCTGCACGACTTCCAGGAGTGGCAACAAAGATGGGACAAGTGCATTGCATCGACTGGGGTAGTATTTAGAAAGAAACAAATGTTTGAATATGTAAACTTTGATAATAAATTACTGACTACGTTAGTGCCAGGCTTTATTGAATATTCTTGTACCGAATACAAGACTTAAGTAAAAGCTGAAATTTCGGCCAAATTAATTGTTGTTCAAACAAATTACAGGAAGACTGTCTTCGCAGTAGCGAAGAGTATGTAAGGATCACTTCAAATCGAACATTCTGCGCGGGTGGGATGGACGGAACCGGTCCATGCAACGGTGACAGTGGTGGCTCGTTCATATTGTACGATACGAAAACAAAGCGGTTTTACCTCCGAGGTGTTGTCTCGTTATCTCTTATCGATCAAACAAGCAGGTCCTGCGACCTCAAGCAATTAGTCGTTTACGTGGACGCCGCTAAATATTTGGACTGGATACTAGCAACTGTTCTTGCAGAGACTAAGGATTTATCGGCCCTATCTTCAAAATAATACGAAATCAATCGAAATTTGTGAGATTGTTCTTTTAGTCTTCCTGACGTGCTGCAAAAACTTGTACACGATTCCACTAAACGGCTGCTAAGTTAGAACGATTTTAATGTTCACTGGTTTTACAGGTACTCTTATGGAAAGAGACGATCTTGACAGATAAAATAGCTGAAGGAATGTTGAAGAAATAGTACCAATGTTGTCAATTTCTTTGTAAATCCAGTACACGGATAGATGAAAATAACTGCTAAGTTTCAATCGTTTTCACTACACCGTTTTAAAGAAATAAATTATGATTTGAAAAAATTTTGTTGTCAGCACATGTATTTTGATGGCTTGTGAAAGCACGGCAACGCCATAATCAGCTGGGCAAGTGAAACAAACTTCTAGCTGTTGCTACACGTATGTATATTTTCTATGTGTTGCAGAAAACTTTTCGTCTCCGTCGTGCATATGTAGAGATAACTTCTCGTTTCTGGCATTGTAAACAGCGAACCAGGGATGGGAAAAGTAGCATTTGTGCGAAAGCGCTCCTATACAGGGACGCGAAGCGCTAGCACTTGACGATCGACGGTTCGCTTGCAGGCCTACAACCGCTCCCACTTTTGTGACCAACCGTTCTGTAGTAGAGTAACGAAGGCGCAAATACCGATACCATTCCCATTCTATTTATAGACAAGGGTCGCGCCAAGCTTCCGACTCCGAGTGTGTCGAATATAGGAAATTTTCCCTTTCTTTTAATTTAGCAAATTTGGCCTATTTGAATAATACTTGTTGAAGTTGAAATATCATTTTTCTGACATGGAAAATTATAAATAAATTTCTGTATAATTTTGTATAAAGGTGTCGAAAAGATTAAAAAGGTACACAATTGAAGTTAAACGGACAAGAAATAAACGCGTACATCATTACGGAAAATTGAATGACTAAATTGTAGTTTTGTTCGAAAGTAATCACCGCTGTTATGAAGCAGTACGAATGTTTGCAAGTTACAATACTGCAAGAGTATTAAGAATCTGTAAACAAACGATGGGATATAAATACAATTAATAAAACTAAATTAATTAAACCCGTATCTGTAATGGAACGTTCGCGAGTTCGGCACGGTGAAGTCGAATCGTAACTGCGCACCTTCATTATTTTCACGTGCACGCGTCCCCACTGAAGGAAAGGTCTGGGTTAGGTTTGTAACCCGAAATCTTTTCCCTGTGGGCGGGGAACAGAATACGCCCACGGTAATCCCTGCCTGTCGTAAGAGGCGACTAAAAGGGACCGTTGGGATCGCGGGACTGTGGCACCCATGGTCCGGTGGGGGGGGAGCTCTCCGCTCCTTGAAAAATAAATGTAGTTGCAATTTCAACAGTTGTTTTGTTGTTATAGATAAATACATTTAAGTGTTAATTTCAAACGTCCATGAATTCAACAATTCGGTCATTCACTGGTTGATTTACCCTACGTTAGTAAACGTCCTTTCATAGCTTTCGTCTATCAGTATTGTACCTTATTTTTTAATATTCCAAAAAAGATGTAAGTTGTTTTTAACTATAAATAATAATTTTGTTAAATATTAACTAATAATCAAGAAATAATTAATAATAATAATAATTTAATAAGAAATAAGTTGTTTAACTTTGTTTAACTTTATTTAACTTTGTTTAATTTTAATTTTGTTTTATTTAAAATATATATTTTCTATAAACGTTTATAATAAACCAAAATCCACTATGTTTGTTTTTAATGCACAATTTCCTAAATGTATAAAGATAAATATTTAAAAGCTTTTAACAAATATATAACATATACATAATAATACAATGCAATTTTTCCTTAGCGTTATTTATTTTTTAATATTTTCTTATTTTATTTTTTTCTAACTTTGTTTCTTTTATTTATTGCATTAAATTAAATTTGCTACGCTTTTAATTGAATTTTTACAACGTAAAAGAAAAGTATCATGTTTTACTATTAAAAATTAGGTATGAATAATTTATTGAATGTTATGTCCAAACACTGGGACAGCTAAATTAATCACTAGGACATGCCGTAAATAACGTAAATTCCGACCAATAACTCAGCCAAATGAACGCTTTTAGAAGTTTTAGATATTAATATAAGCGGTAATAGGAGCGGTTGTAGAGCGACTCTGTTGTGAAATCGCTTTCGTTACTCGGAACGGTATCTTAGTGGTGAATGGTGAACAACCGCTCTTGAACGAGCCGGTTTGCTTCTTTTTCCTTCCCTGGATTAGAAGAAGCGCCAGACAGGTAACTGGGACGCACTTCTAAAATCCAAGTAAGCGGTTGTAGTACTGCTTCACAGATGGCCACTTACAGGGGGTAGCGGCACCGACTAGGTATAGGATAGACCTATCATCTTATGGGACTTCGTGTCTCATGTTCTGAAATACCGATAGTGTAAAAAGTTAAGAAATTTTCTGCTGCCCTCTACGTTATGAGAACGGTGAATTTGTGAACTATGTTAAATCTAAGAAGGGGTCATGGTCGTGAACGGATTCTCTTCCGTCCGTTCGCTACAAAGTAGACGTATTAGAAAGGAGTCTTGGGTTCTACTCCCGACGGACCTATATTAGTTTTTCTTCGCGTACAAAAAAGTTATTGCGTTTGATATTGTTTTTATGGATATGTATATGTATTGTTATGTACATTTGAGTAAATTATTTTATTATTCCATTGTTATTACAACAGTTTAGCAGTGACAACGAACGCATGCATATTTTCAAATATCGGACTAATAGTATATTTTTATTCTATATTATTACATATAAGTGAGTAATACGTATCAAAAACGTAATCGAAACACAGATTTTTATTACACCACAAACATCGCATAAAAGATATTTCGTTATATTGACATTTGTAATAATTATGGATGTTGCAAGGAAATCAATATTATTGACATTATGGAACATATAACGAAATATCACTGTAACACTTAAAAAAGTTTTAAAGTTCCATTTATATCATTGTCCTGTGAAAATGTTCATACTTCCAGCAACATTCATATTCCAATCAAAGAATTTACAGAATAAGGAAAAGGAATCTAAAGTAATTTTCAGTAAGTAGTTCCATACATCGTTATCTCGAATACTTTTTTAAAACATTCACAGTACTAGACATTTTTACACTTTGAATCTCATATCGATTTCTAAAATAATCCTAGTTCGATACAATATAGAACGTGGTTTTATGAGATAGATTCGAAGTTCG
>NW_015374014.1:451025-461270 GCF_001272555.1 Dufourea novaeangliae | reverse complement strand
TACACAAGCATGGTAGTGCAAGCGAGATTCTCTGTTTACGGAGCAGACTCCCATCTACTCCGTACCCCTGCACGCACGAATCTTTCTCCAAATCCTACTTACCAGGCAAAGACTAAACAGGTCCGATATCTGGCTTCTCAATAGAAACCAGAGGGATCGGCAAACCGTCTTAGTGTACAGACCCACGGCCCGTACCCCAAGTCTGTGTAGAGAATCAACGAGCAAAATGAATTAATAATAACTTGGTATGCACAATGGATGGTCACAATTTAAGTCTATTAATAGATAGACTAAAATTAATAATAAATGATGTGATGATGAATATGAATATAACAATGAATATCGAATTATGATTTAAGTTTAACTTACAGTAACTTAACGCAGTGGTAGACGCACGCTTTGAAGATGTAGACGTTGATCGATGTCTTCTTTCGATGGAATAACTGATTGGAAAAATATTTTTCATTGTACAATACACATAGAATACATAATATGCACAGTAAATAAATCACTGTAAATGAATCACAGCACATAAGAAGATAAATATCGAAGCAATGGTTCTCGAACATCTGTAACATACAAGGGATTAGTAACAAGAGAGGGGACACAACAATATGCACAGTAAATAGATTAATAATATGCACAGTAAATAAATTAATAGTATGCACAGTAAATAAATTAACAATATGCACAGTAAATAACAGGTTCCTTTATACGCTGGTTGTCGAATGCCTGCAACACACAATGGGTTAGTAACAAGAGAAAGGACGAGTATGAGACGCGCGCCCACCCTCCACGACGGCTCACGAGAAAGTGAGGAAGGTAACGCTGTTATGTATTGGGCGTACGCAGGTTTGTTCCTGTTGAATTGTTTTTGCCGGCTTGAACGACCTTCCTCCTTGAACGACCCAAACACCAGATGGTACGGCGTACACGGCTAGGTCAATAAACTGTGTGACGCAACGTCACTAGCGCGTTGGACCGACGGAGAGCACCGATACCGCGGCACGCTCTACCGTACTCTCTCTCTCTCTCGCACACCTCTCCCCATGGACCCACGAAATTTCTCAACATACATCAACACCGATGGAGAGCACCGATACCGCGGCTCGCTCTACCACTCTAGTTTATTTATGATGTTCATATTCCACAAACAAATATCATTTTTAACTAATTTGTTTAAGCAACATGTTCCTTTTAAAGATTTAGCTCTCCAGTATAAATTCGTAAGACCGTTATTTATTATTCATTTCATATCGTTAAATACGATTTTTCTCACAGGATACCGACTTCTATTACAGTATCACAAAATAATTGCAAATATGAAACGTCTTTACCTCTTCTTGAACATTCTAATTTCATAGCCCTAAACTGGGTACCTGAAAGTATTTCATTGAATTTGTGTAAAAGATTTTACTACTTCCTAAAAGACTCCGTGTGATATTTGATAGCCTAAAAAACAATGTGCCGATACAGGGTTTCGATTTATGGACGAAACTAATCTGACCAGTTGCTGCATTCTTTAACACTAATTTTCAAGAAAATAAAACTTCTGTATTTCACTTAATTTGGGAGACAGGTAGCTGCATATTAACATACGTTCATTATTTAATTACTCGCAATAAATAAAATTTTTGTAAGTAAATAACGCGTAAGTAAATTCATATGTAAAAATTTACCAATTGCCAGACAGTAATTGTTCGTGCGTATTAAGATTCTTACAATACGCAGTAAAACTATTCATACTGCCATATAAATTATAAATATGTGAATGTTAATAAAAGCGGTGTATATATTCTCCCACATATAGATTTGATAAACTATTTATGAAACTACATCTATTCTGAATTTATCTGTTACAAATATACAAATGTAAGGCAAGATATAAAAACAAATAAAACAAGAACATGTAAAATGTAACATTAATAAAATGTCCATTAACGATGCATTTAGAATAAATTGTCTTGTAGTTAAGTGAAAAAATATATACCTTTTCGTTTCATGTTTCATGACTGTCATATTTATCCCTTAACCTTAATCTGAAGCATCGGATATTTTTATTCCCGTCAAATCATATAGATACACGCAATATGAATGGAATATATAACACTTCATTTGTGCTAATAATACTCAGGATTCATGCTTTATCGGTAACGTCGGGTATTGACACTAAAAAGGTAAAGGGGCTTCTGACGCCCTCGAAGCCTGGGACAGAAAATTACATTGCATGTTATGGTCTGTTTTTCGAAAGATGATGCCTGGGAGGTTGGCCTACCTCGGCGCGTGGCCTGGCGGGGATCCAACGTGAGCTACGTATTTCGTGCGACGTTGTGACGATCTCATTGCCACTGTGTATCCCTTTCCAACCTCCAGCACTTCGGCACGAGAGCCTCTCGCTCAGACGCTCGGTAAACCAACTTCCTTCTTTACCCTGCAATTTCCACGTGTAGCGTTTAATAACCTACGTATTAATTTAATCCCCTATTAATATGTTGCTCAATATTTGGGTACAATACATTCTTTCAAAAGAAATAAACTTTTCTTATTCATGTATTTTAACTTTTGACGTGTGAAAACCTTCTGCGTCTCGTCAACATTCTCCGCCATTTCCAGACAATGGATGATTGACGGCCACGTGCCGAGCGCAGTCCCCACTCCTTGAGATTATAGGTAGGTCCTTCTCGAGAGGTTTGTAATACGTGTGATGGAGACAAACGACCGTAGGCGAGGACTCACGTCGACGGTCGCACGCCATTGGCCAAGACGCGAGGAGTGAGAGAGACAGAAGTACCGTAGGTGTCTCGCGATCGCGGCAACACCGTGAAAACACGGGCCTACCTCCCAGGCATCATCTTTCGAAAAACAGACCATAGGTCTATTCTTATATCTCGTCTGTGGTAGCGGTTTGCAGAAAATAACCGATGGTATATACTTCGAGCGCTTCTGTTACTGAAGCGATTTCACGATTCGGACCCTAAACTGAGTGGCGCTACCGCTTAAAGAGCGCTTACATACCGCTACGCAACGAGCGTTTCGTTACTTTTTCCATTCCTACAGCGAACTAGTGATGGGATTTGGAACGCTTCGAATCACTTCTAATCTGTACACGGACGAAAACTTCGAATCGCTTCGAATCTGATTCGAAGCTACAAAAGTCTTGAAAGTCTTGAAAGTCTTGAAAGTCTTGAACGGATTCGAAGTTTCGAGGCGATTCGAAGTCTCGAACGCCTTCGAAGTCTTGACCAGATTTGAAGTCTTGAACGGATTCGAAGTTTTGAGCGGATTCGAGTCTTGAACGGTCTTGGAAATCTTGAGGAAAATGTCTTTTAGGAAAGACAGTGGGGGCTGCACTCCTAAGTGGACGTGCCTTCAATGCGTTCGGTCGATTCGTCACGCACAGCCTATCCATGAAAATATACAAACTATCGACGACCCAGACGTCTCGCTAAGAGGCTGTGCGTAGAGAACTCCCAAGATTTCCAAGACCGTTCAAGACTCGAATCCGCTCAAGACTTCGAATCTGGTCAAGACTTCGAATCCGTTCAAGACTTCGAAGCCGCTCGAGACTTCGAACGCCTCGGAACTTCGAATCCGTTCAAGACTATCAAGACTTTCAAGACTTTTGTAGCTTCGAATCAGATTCGAGGCGATTCGAAGTTTTGGTCCGTGTACAGATTCGAAGCGATTCGAAGCGTTCCAAATCCCATCACTACATCGAACCCAACTAATCTCGAACCAAATCTCCAGCTGTTTCGATTCTGTGCAAGGCTGCCAACATACGAATAGTGCATCAAGTCATACAGTAGTGTCACGTTTAACTCTTTTTTGAGACAGTCGTATAACAACGTTTATAATAAGTAATATTCAAAATTATCATTTACATGATACATACTTATCTTCCCTGACAATATTTAAGTCACATTTATTTATCTGCACTGCGGAATAATGTTTTCAATTTTGACAAAATTTGACGCTACAAAATTGAATTTACAGCATTTTCACTGTCAAAATATTAAACTTATAAATGGAAGAAATCGCAAATAATACTGGAAAAAACATTTGTATAGTGAAAAATACTTTTCTAGAAGTAAAAATAAGACTGCAACTATTGTTTAAGTTTCTTAAAACTAGATTTACTGTGTGCAAGGCGTAGATAATCAAGTATTTCAAATTTCATGCACTTTTGTTTAAAATTGTACCTTCCATACATCGATAAATCTGTGACTTTATAAGATACCCGGGTATCCATGAGATACCCGAATATATGAGACAATCAGTGACTATAGATATAATAGGACTGGGGATGCCATTGTTATCGAGAAGTCATGAATTTTGGGTGCTTGAGAACCCCATAGTGAAGTTAGGTTTTTACCACCACAGACGAGAGATTCTCGTCTATGCTATCACATACATCCATATGTATTCTACATGTATTCTACATGTACCTCTACGAGCAAGCTCGACTTTCACTACGAGAAAAAGTGACGTAGGATAAGCCTGGCCAAACATTCGCCCGCGGGACCCCATAAATAACAACACCAGCCCCCACCACATGCTTGTGTTGTGTTGTCATCCTTAGGCAGGAAGTGCGCACGCATGCCGTGACTACCCCACTTCCAACAAATAGTAAATATGTCAACGTGTGTTGTCAAGATCCGATAAGTAGGGACTTCGATCGTTTTCGGTCATTTTCGATCAATATCGGCAATGAACGGAATAAAGTGCGGAAAACTGAAAATGATACATACTGATTATTTGCACACTACATACTATTACGCTTGAATGAATTTCGATAACAGAAACGCAAACAAGTGTTGCTACCATGTGAACAAATTTCAATGTATATATTTAGTATTTTTTTCGATGCATTAAATATACAGTTTGCCACAAAAATGTTTGGACTAGAGCTGTTACTACTCGACCAATTAGGCACCCGGGTACTTGGGAGATATCCGGGAGACAGGGTTGGGCATTATTTAGATAAAAAAGTAATTAAACAACGATTCGAATAAATGATATCTTTATTCGTTATTCGAAGGTTCGAATTAAAAAAGTATCTGTATTCGACGAGCGTCAAATAAATAAATTTATTCGATAAGAATTATTCGACGAATAAAGATACTTTCTTTATTCCAATAGTTTCATTTATAGAGTCGAATGAAATTGTCATCTTTTATGTGTATCTTTTATTCGAAGGCAACTTACAACTAGAGTATATTAGTTCTTCTTTGCGATGTTCCGAATTAGTTTCATAAGCAGGTCATACACGGTGAGGTTTACCTAGAGGCCTGGCCTTATGAGGTCGTCTCACGTTAAGGGGGCTGGGTCTCTCGAAGCCTCCTAGTAATTTGTAGTGGGGTGGTACTGTAGGGGCCGTGCTGAACGCACGGGCGAAGGTTCCCGAAGGGACCTTCGGGTGATGTGCGTGAGTGTGAACGCTGAGAAAGAGCCACAGAGGGTGAGGCGTGCGGAGTTCGACGAGAGCAAGTGACAGTAAAATGTACAGAGAGCCCTCGTTGAGTGTGAAGGCCTCGGTCCCGCGGCGTCACATTCACGCTGTAGGCGAAATGTTGTCAGCACCTCGTCAATTTGTTTTTTGCTCGAAGCTCGAGCCTCGGCAGCTTGCCTTTGTAATGTTCCGATCATAGAAAAGGAGAAGCGAGTGAAAAACAGAAATAGAAAGCATCTATTTCCCCTTGATTCAACTGCGTGAGCCCGCCTGCGACGCTCACGCCGGCCAATGGTTACATTGTAGTTGCTGCGGTTTGCGTTATCTCACTCTGTCTCGATGTGTCTCGTTCGATCTCTTCGTCACACGGTCCGATTGTGTGTGTACCATTTCGGCCAATAATGAAAATACGTGTGACTGGAGGCGATCCACCTAATTTCATTTGTCGGCAGCTCTTTAGGCTTTCGTTGACATTTAAACGCTTCGACGAAGCGTCGTACATATACATATACATTTCCCTACTCTGTTCGCCGATACCGTCGTGCCAGTCGAGAAGAAGAAAGAGTACTTTTTTCGACGAGTCGACGTGACGGCTGAACGTTGGGAACCCGAGGAAAGATTAAATGCCCAGGTTATCGGTGACACAACACTAATGCAACATTAAAACTTTTTTGTTTTTCGTTCTTTATTAACGAAATTTTTACTAACACATTGGTAAGATTTTTTTGATTAAAATGTTACCAATCACGATATAATTTGGATTATATTTACTTATGTAGGAAGTATTAACAATTCATATTCTTTCATTGCGCTTCTGAGAAGTTACAAATAAGGGTTTTTTCAACAATGCAATTTTTAAAATGGGGTTATATATTTTTATTATTGCTATGTTATTAAGCATTTCAAGGCAAATTCAACGACATATTTAAAAGTCTGTTGGAATAGTTTATTATTTTACATTTATATGTACTTACGATACTAGAAGTAGGGATGTACGACATACTGGAAGTACTACACTATTATTATTTAAAATGTGTCTTACAACCCGTGCTGTAAGTTATCAGAAGCGATAATGAAACAATATGATTTGTTAACTCATGATACATAAGTAAATATGATCCAAATTATATCGTGTTTAGTATTACTCTAATCGGAAAAATCTCACGAATGTATTCATAAAAGTTTTGTTAACAAAGAACCAAAAACAACAAAGTTTCATCGTTGCATTAGCGTTGTGTTACTCGATACCCGGGCATGTAATCTTTTCTTGATCTCCCCTTGTTCAGCCGTCGGCTCGTCAAAGGGAAGCCGTCGCGGCGCGTCGGACAAAAAATTATACACTTGACTGGTTCCACGGCCTTCTTCCCCAGTGGTGGGGAGGACCTCTTCACACTCATCGCGTGATTTTATTCTTTTCACACTTGTGAAAGTCTGTGAACCATTCGCGCCTGAAAGATATGTGTCTAAACGCTGCACTGTCTGCCAGCCATTCGTCGTTGCTACTATAGGCAACGAGATTTTTTTCCTCTATGACTAGAGCCTGATGCTTCTGACTTTCGTTACCCGTATAGGATCTTAGCTTTGCTTGCCTTTTCCGGCATTCCGACTCAAAGTGCCCTTTCCTTTTACAGTAAAAGCATTCTGCCTTACGCTTATCGTCTAGCTTATCTACCGTACTCTTATTATTTGGTTTTGTACTGAACTTTGACGATTTACCTATGTTTAGACTTGCGAAAGCTGTTGCAATTTCTTCTGAATCGGCCAGACGTAGCTCCTCTTTTAACTGTCTCGACGTCAGATTATCATACGTTTGCTTGGTTTCTTCTGTTGAATCCCATGCCGTTATGAAACCATTGTATTTCAGTGGTAGACTTCCGAGTACTTTGGCTATTTTGTCCACCTATCCCATTGCCTCACCGACTTCGTTTAACGACTGTGTTAGACCGTCTATTTTATTTATGTGCTGAGCAGTATCTGTTTCCGCTATTTTATAATTGAAAAACCGTTGCTTGAGCTGTTACTTATTCGTGGTAGATCTCTGTTCATGTATTATCTTTAGGCGACTCCACATTTCTGGGGCGGTTCTACAACTTAATACTAATTGTAACTGTTCATATTCCATACCTGAAAATATCAGCGGCATAGCCTTTGCGTTTATAGCGTCCCACTTGGTCAGTTCAGCTGCTGTACCTGCTCGTTGCTTTGTTCCATTTACTAGTTCGAACATTTCTATTTCTAACCGTAAGATTATTTTTAGTTGGTATTTCCATAGTGAGAAGTTCTTTCCGTCGAACTTCTGTATTTGAAAGTATTTTAGTCCTTCCATCTTATTGCGCCACAAGATTGACCACGTGCCACCGTTACTTTCTCTTTTTCTGTATTTTCCCGATCACTACACCGCGAATACTGGGTCCATAACCTGTTAAGGTTTCTGGGATTTTCAATGAATAGCGTTGGAAACTTCAATCGGTTAAGATTGGATTACTTATTGTACGATTAACTTTATTCTTAATTTAAAGAAGAATACACTGCGTGTGACACGTGGCGGTGCAAAACGAACAGTACCGTCGGGAACCGAAGAGTCTTCCGGCCCAAAAAAGACATAATGGCGCCATCTGTTTGGCCAAAGTGGTAAATTTGAACGCTATGAAACATGAAACAAAACAGTAATAGAACTAATAGAAAGAAAATGCTTTACATTGTAACATATGTGATTTTTCCTAAAAAAACACGTGATACATAGTACTTTTCGACATTCCAGTCATGTACATTGTATTGTAGAAAGGGAATGTTAAAACACTCTGGGGATGCACAAGAACAGTTATTAAAATCGAAACATGTTTTTATATTTCTGATACTGTATCAAATGGCGAATTACAATACAACAAAAATGACAACTTTTATTTGACTTTTTTATTACAAGTTCCCTTCAGAAATCAATTCCGTCTCCCAAACAACTGTATTTTATGAATGTTGTTAGGATTCAATATACTAGAAGCGATATTGAAATCGCTGATGGATAGTCGCATCGAATAGCTGAAGTATTAGAATAATTGTAAAATATTAATTGTATTCAGAAGTATAATTGTTTCTTTTTGCTTGAACTAAATACACTTATCTTGTTACAACAATACTAAATTACGTCCAATTTTTTAGGATCTACTTCACCGAATATTTTTGCCAACTTTAAAAACGAGCACCTACGGTTTTTCATTTTTAATAAGGGCTAGGGAGACTACAAAACGCACACAAGATTTTTAATTTTCCGGTGTAACAACACAAAATATTCCCTTGTTTGACTCTTGTTTCTATTACTCCATGATAACGGCAGACGTCAGTGGGGACGGCGTTCGTTTTGCGGGACACAATTTTGGCCAGCGCAGCGTTGTGGGCTTCAGCCTTGGTGCAGAGGAGCGCTTCAAAGCAATTTACCGTCGTATGGAGTCGTGGATTTTTTCTTGACGCTGGCGGCAACGTGCCGTCTAGGAGCAGTTTTTGTGTCCTGTTCGAACTGCTTCGTATACTAACAAGGGAACATATCGAACCCAGACACGCCGATTTTGATGTTGTAGTTTACGAAAAAATATTTGACATGTATTTTTTTATATTGGCAATCGTCCATATTAAAGGGGTGAAAACAGCCCTCAAAGTTAGGTGCTAAAAGTATATTTTTGGACTATCTAGGAAAGTAGACGGTATAGCAATAAACATTTTTCTTTAAATTGTGCGTTTTTGAATAGGGAATTTAATCATATGAACGATTTTCGACCAAAATCATTTGTTTAAACAATATTTAAAAAATTTGTATTTTTGGTTAATGTTTCTTACTAAAGGTTAATTGATTTTCATGTCGATTGTTTTTATGTAAACTATGGATCAAAATAGGGGATACATGCTTTTGCAATTTTCTGCTTTTTACTATATAACAATAATTATTACATACACAACTTTCTCCCAGTCTATGTGACATGAAGCATTCGGGTAGGGTAAGTATTGTAAAAGATATCAGAAATTTCTACAATTTTTTCAAAAGTTGTTAATTTTTTCCGAAAATAACAGTTTCAAACTATAATATAAAGGTTCCGACTGAAAGAATTACGAAGAACCTTTATTCTGAATAACTGTTATGAAAAACTTAAATTTTAAACAATAATCAATATAACAGTTTGAAACAGTTATTTTCGGAACCATTTTAAGCCATGGTATAAGGACACACACCAGTATACTGTGCCTCAGACCCGCGGTTAGATGCAGAGTAGTAGTAGTGAGTTTTAGTCTATGTACTTATATGTATAACTCTACACAACCAAATCACTAATAACAAATTTACCCGTACTATTGGACTGTTTGAAATGTAATTTCGTTTTTTGCAGGAAAATGAAAGACGATTTTTTTTATAGAAAGAACCAGTTCTATTCAGTTATATATTAACCATTTTATTCAAACACTTTTTGCCATCTTTCAGGTAATAAAGTGATTCCGCGCTTATAGAACTTGTCCTTATTGGCAAAAAACTGAATTAAGTGGTTTTTCACACCTTTATTTGAATCAAAGTGAATTTTCGGCCCAGTGAGATTCTCTAATAGAGTCTCCAAGGTTTCCTCATTGTTTACATTGCCGGATGACGCAGGTAGTCGGCGGAAACACCCGAACGGGCAGCACACACGGACAGGGCTGGAAGTATGCTTGCGTGTCAGAACGGTGGAAGAAAAGTGGGAGATGCCGGTAGGTCATAGTGGGGAAACCAAGTTCCACGATTCTGGCATCACTGCATCATTTTTTTTTTTTTTTTTTTT